>NC_133620.1:69192705-69307217 GCF_048593235.1 Sminthopsis crassicaudata
TAAGTCAAGAAGACCTTCCAGTACTTTCATATAACCTATGTTGTTGTTCTATGTCCGATTCTTTGTGAACCCCACTTGGGTTTTCTTAGCAGAGATACTTCCATTTCCTTTTCCAGCTTATTTTACAAATGAGGGAAACTGAGGCAAACAGAGTTAAGTGACCTACCAGGATCATATAGCCAGTGTAAGCCCGGATTTAAATTCATGTCTTGACTCCATACTTGGCTATCCTCATCCAGCCTCTACTTCAGAAACTTTAGCAGCGGAAAACTAACTCACAGGCTTACAAAAGAATCTGTTCCGTTTTTGGACAACTCTAATTGTTAGTAAGCTTCTTTATAGAGAACCATTGGTTCCAATTTTCAGTGCCAGCCGGGGCTCATCAGTAGGTGAAGGAGACTTGAAAGGCGAAGATTTCAGCTATTCCTGGGCAGTGACTCTGGACGCTGCAGCTTCACATGATCAGTGACCTCTCCTTTGATCTCACTGAATCTTCTGCAGAGAGGAACTATTCAGAATGGGATTTTGTTGTATACATTACGTATCATTACTGTCTTCAAGATGACAGCTGAAAGGCGTTAGACGTGGCAGGCTCTGGAGAGCATCACAAATACTTTTTTTCCCTAGAGAAAACAACAGGCTATTAACATGGAAGTCATTTTGGATATGACTGTCTTTTTGTGTACTGATATTCAGTCATCAGACTCCTTAATAATCTACTGGTCTTTTTCATTTCCTTGCTCCTGAAGCACATTTTCCAAAACATTTGTTACTGTTCTCCCACATGTGTACCATGCCTTAAAGGTATTCAATCAGATTTCTAACTGGGTTCAGGCCAGAAAAAAAAAATCTATGCCAAATAATTAGGATGAAGATAAAAGATATTGTGCAATTATATCAACTCCAACCTTCCAGATATAAATAAATTCTTGACCCTGAAAATAAGAAATAGGTTAAAGATATTTCCTTATATTTTTATCAGACTTTTTAAAAGCATTTTAAAACAATCACCAAAAAGAGGAGACAATCTTTAAAATAATCTCTCAGAGCCCAGAAATAAACCCAGCCAGCAGATACTATATGTCCTTGTCAAGAAGAACATTGGAGAGAAAAAGAGAGAAATGACGTGAAAAAGAAAACTTATCAAAAACCTGACATCAAATTAGCCAGATTCACTTTCAGATTATTACTTTAAATCAGATTGAAGAATAACTCTTCTCGGAAATCTATTGCCTTTAATCCAAATCTGCTACTAAGCATGGTAATAGTATTACAATGCAGAATTAGATGAATGTATTAAGAGACTCTGGACTCTATTCTTATATAACTTTTACAACTTCTACAAATGACATAAACATCAATGCAGAAAAATCCTAGAAAGTTAAGTGTTCTGCCAGCTGATTTCAGAAAAGCCTGGAAAGACTCACAGAACTGATGCTGAGTGAAGTGAGTAGAACCAGGAGAACACTGTACATAGCAACAAGATTATGTGATGATCAATTTTGATGGACTTGGCTCTCCTAAATTCAAAGAAGACATTGTTCTTACCCTCATGATACTTACAATCTTAGAGGAGTTTGTGATACATAATGCAAATAACTTATCATATGAAACAGTACAAAAGCACGACAGGTGTAGACCAAGTTTTATGTGAATGCTGTATTGAACAAAACTGAAATTTTAAAATTTCAACAATTTTTTCAAACTCTTAAAAAGAACATTTGCTACTAAAATGACAATGGAAAAGTGAATCATTTTGAAAGAAAAGTCAGCTGTAAAGTTCTGTGCTAAATGGGAACAGCAGAAATAGGGGACACTGTAAAGTGAGGGGGTGTTATGATACCTATTGTCAGACATGTATATGGCAGAACTGTGCTAATAGAATGTGTTCTTACATGAATCTCCATAAGTCATAGGCCCATTGTATCCTCCAAGAAACTGATGGCTATATGCAACAAGAGCCTTGTACACAGTCAGCCTGGGCATGGGTAACTGGTTAGAATTCTGGGTCTGGAGTCAGGAAATCGAGGTCAAATCCAGCCTCACACACTTATTAACAGTCTGACACTAGCCAAATCACTATAGTTCTCTTCCCCCTCAGTAAAATGTGCATTGTAATTGCACCTACTTTGTAGGCTTGTTGTGAATGAACTTGGCACAGTGCCTGTTAGCTACATGGATATGGCTCTTGAATCATGAGATGATTCGAGCCGATTCCAATAGACTTGTGTGCTTTTTTAATAACAGTTTTTTATTTTCAAAATATATGCAAAGATAGTTTTCAACACTCTCCAATAGGCTTGTTATGGAGAGAGCCATCTACATTATAGGATTATAGGGACTGAATATGAATCACAACATAGTATTTTCACTTTTTTGTTATTGTTTTCTTGCTTTTTGTTTTCTCCTTTTTTGATCTGATTTTTTCATGTGCAGCATGATAAATGTGGAAATATGCATGGAAGAATTATACATGTTTAACATATATTGGATTACTCCCTCTAGGGGAGGGAGTGGAGGGAAGGGAGGGAGAAAAATTTGAAACACAAGGTTTTGCAAGGGTGAATGTTTAAAACAAAAAGTTATTATTAAAAAAAAAAAAAAGAAAGAGAAATGTTGGCTACTATTACTAGTAGTATCCTATCTTCTTACTCCAGGATTAGAAAACATTCCACTGTATTTGATAAATCCATAGGACTACCCAGAGATCCTGGAATCAACTCAGCAACAATTCAACATAAGGATTGACCCGTGTATGACATTAGAGACCTTCTTTCCTAGATTATAGAAATTCACATTCCACAAAGTGATGGGAATACCATTGGTGCTTCATGAATATTTAGAGAGAAAGAATGGTATAATGAAGATCGCTGGATTTGGAGTCGGGAAACCTGGATTTGAATTTGGGCTCCAATGGCCCCCTCTTTACTTCTTTCCTTGCTCAACTATAGGACAAGGAGTTGAAATGCATTGTATGACTTCTAAGGAAATGGCTATGAATTATATGCAAATGTGTATATATACATATTATGTATATGCATGTATGGGTATAGATGCATATATCCAATAATAAGTACATGTACGATGTGCAGGGTACTGCACAAACTCCAGTTTAAGGAAAGTTGTCTAATATCTTCAGGTGGTACAGTGAATAGAGTGCTTTGTAATCTGAAAGGCCCCAGTTCAATTCCTGCCTCAGGCATTTACTGACACTCCCCCCCCCACACACACACACAGTCGTTTAACATTCCTGTGCCTCAGTTTGCTAATTTATGAAAAGAAAGGTTTAGATTTAATGAGCTCTAAAGTCCCTTCCAGCTCCAATCCTATGGTTCTATGAAAAACAAAGTCTTTCTAAATAGGTACTGGATCTGTCTCCTATGAAAAACTCTCTGGGGAAGAAAGTCCCCTACCAACACAAATCACTGTTTTTTAAGCCCTCAAAGCTCTTAGAGAGCTGCCCAGAACACCAACCTGTCAAAGGGCTTGCCCGAGGTCACACAATCAGTGTGGCAGAGACGGGACTTGATATAAATAGCAAATGTGAGAAATCATGGGGGGAAACCCCAGAACTTTTCAAATGATGACTTGAAGCTGAGGATTTTAGTTTTCTTTTTGTGCACTTTTATAGAAAATACAATATTTTTTTTCTTGCTGTTACTTTTGGCTTCGTTGGAAAGATTCGATTGATTGAGTAGATACACTACTACATATTTGTCATGTGTCCAGTGCTGTGAAAGATACTGAAAAAAAAAAAAAAAAAAAAAAACAGATAAAATTGTGTAGCTGTCCTCAGTGAGCTTATTGTTTAGTTGAGGAAAGCAAAATAAGATTGATATTCTGATTTATGGTGCACAGTCAACAAACATTTTTCAGGGGTCTACTAGGAGTCAGACTGTGCCAAGCACTAGGAATACAAATACAAAAAAGATAGTTCTGCCCCTCAAGGAACTTACATTCTAAAGGGGAAAAAGGCAGTCCAAGGACATGGTGAAGAAAGTCTAGAGTGAAGCCTGGAACCATAGATTTAGAAATGGTAGAAACTTTAGAAGTCATGTAATAATAATAATTATTTATATGGTCCTAATTATGTGACAGGCCCTATAACTAAGCACTTTACAATTATTACTTTACAGTTATTCTCTCCTTGTATCCTCACATAACCCTAGGAGGCAGGTTCTACTATTATTCCCATTTTACAGATGAGGAAACTGAGGTAAATAGCAGTAAAGTGACTTACCCAGGTTCACCACCTTCCAGGACTGTTGTTTGGGATTTTTCACACAGAAATCAAACTTTTTCTGGCTGGATTCATCCACCTTTCAGAAAAGCACTTGGGTAATCAAGAAGAGACACAATGGAACCCATAAAACATAAAGATGCCTTATACTTAAAAGATGTGAAAATTAGGAATGTGAGGACAGAAGGTAATTCTGGGCAGCCAGTCTGCCTCTGGAGGGGCTTGTAAACTTCCCATGGCTTGGATTTCTCCCCTTTGCATCCAGGCGTTATAATACAGCTAGAGGCCACACGGTGGCACCCTAGACTAGAGAGCCACCTGTGTCCTCACGTGTGAAAGGAACTCAGCCTTGAAATAACCTTAGCAAAGTACTTAGTGTGCATTGTCTCATTATTTCTTTAATCTCCTTTAATCTCCTTATTTCTTTAAAACTCTACAATCAGGTAGGCCCTATAAGCATCATTACTCCCGTCGGGATCCTCCCGTCAAGACTACCCCTCTCTTTTTACTCTTAGGAGACACCCTGTTTCTCAGAGTTAAGACCCAGGGAGCCAGCGGTGTGCGGAGTCTGGGGTAACAGCAGCCCTTTGTGCTCGCCCTCCCGAAGAATCCAGCCACAGCAAAAATTCCAGAATTGTCTTGCACAGCCTTAGCTGGTCTCCGAGCTCAGACAAACATCCGCAGGGCCTGCTAAGAATTAAACTTGTCTCACTTGTCACTACCCCTCATTGTCAGGGCTACAGCTCACAGCTAAGATTTGCCCACGCTGGCCCGTGTATCTAGTTTCCCTCCTCCAATAAATAAAGCCAAATAAATAAAGAATAATATTATTATTTCTTTATTATTAGAGAATAATCTCCAATAAAGAAAGCCAAAAAATGGATGGTCCTATTTTTGTTTTTATTTTATTTCTTCGTTAACAGAGGTTGTGATAACCTGTGTGATCTCTCTGGCGTTATTAGTATTTTTTTAAATAGCAGTGGTTGCATAATCTCTGGGACTTTTTGTTCATTTACTTTCAGAGTTGACATCTCTATAAAACATAGGAGGGAACTGATTTACCTAAGGTAATAATAGGCAACAAATGTCAGAAGTGAGAATCAAATTCAGGTCTTACCCGGAGGCCAGTGATCTCTCTCCGGCAGGACCATCACTCACGAGCAAGAGTAAGCAACGTTCATACTAGATTCGCTGGACGTTCACCGATGCTCAATCATTCTTTTATCCCTTTCTAATTGGCCACCTTTAGAAATCCTCAGTGACTATTTCAAGCTATCAGAGCGATAAAGAGACCAGGGTACTGCTGGGTATAGAAAGGAAGTGAACAAGAAAAAAAGATGCTGGATTGGTCATCAGAGGACCTCCATTCAAGTGTTATATTTTCAGAACCTGTGTGACCTAGGACAAGCCCCTCACCCTCTCTGTGCCTCGGTTTTCTCAACCATAATGATGGGGTTAGTCTAAATCAGGGCTTCTTAAACTTTTTCCACTCATGATCCCTTTCCACCTGAGAAATGTTTATGCAGCTCCAGATATATAAGGTATACTGATAATAAATCATAATGTTGTGATCCCACATTCATTTACATAACCCCATATGACCCACAGTTTAAGAAGCTTGTGGTCTAGGTGACTTCCAAGGTCCCTCATAGAGCTAATGTGATAAAACAGATAGCACTATATGTGGGAATTCATGGTGAATCAATCCTTTTTTTGCCTCCTTTCTACTTCTCCCACTGAGTATTAAGGGTTCACAGGGACATTCTTGTTGCCTTTCTATTTTTCCATTGCAGAGAACCTGGGACAGGATATGGAAATTATCATGGGCTGCTTCTTGAAAGAGTTCCAAAAGGGAAGGGTTAAAGGGTAAAGGCTACTTCCAGCACAAACCCTACTTGAAGGAAAGAGAAAAACTTGCATCAAGTTTTCATCAAGATTCATAGTCTAAATATGGATTTGCACATTGAAAATTTGCACAGGTACCTAACCTAAACTCTCTGAGTGGTTGAAATGAACATGTGATCATCGAGATTTCCTGGGAGCTTTGTGCTAAGTCCAGAGAAATGCTCTTCTTTGAAGATCAGAGCCAGCTCAGCCTCTGCCTTGCTGACATATTCTTTCTAACAGGTGCACAAGCAATAAGAGGATGACCTTCAGGAAGTTCCAAACATCCAGAGGTGATAACTCTGCCTCATTAACACCAAAGTTGTGAGTCAGTAGGAATTAATAGGAAGAGTTAGTGATCTTTCCCCACCCCTATGTCTCTCCTCATTTTCTCTTTTCTCTTCTCTTTGTCAAATGCTATTATAGTACTTCATGGAAAATTCCATGTTGGGATGAAGTCCCTTTGCTGAATGATGAGTTAGAGATGAATAGTCCTGTGTGTAGCACTTCTTCACAGGATAATTAGGTGCCATCTGCAGGAATTCGTGCTTTTATAAAGACCATCTGAAGGAAATAGGGATGTTTAGCTGAGAGAAGAGAAAATGTAGGGGGGGAGGGGCTGGTAGCATCTCCTCAAGTATTTAAAAGGCTTTCACCTGTCAGAGGAAATTTTGTTTTGTCCTGCTCTGCCCCAGAGGGCAGAACAAAGGACAAATGGCAGAAGCAACACAAACCTATAGGTCCCTAGAAGTATCTCTGAAAACAGCTGAATAAACCTCCTAAAGCTTGGGACAATGCACTCTCCATCCTGAAAGCAGAACTCTAACAAAGAGTTAAAAGTCAAGTAATAAGCTGGGAAAATAAGCAAACAACAGAAAAAGATTCTTGCCAAAGGAAATTACTATGGTAACAAGAAAGATCAAAACACACTCAGGAGATAACAAAGTCAAAGCTCCCACATCCAAAGCCTCCAAGAAAAATACGAGCTGGTCTCAGGACATGGAAGAGAAGGATCAAAGGCAGATTTAAACATGACATAAGGAAGAATTTATCAACAATTAGAATTCACTCAGAAAGAAGTGGGTCACCTCCCCACCCCATGCCCATCCCACTGGTAATCTTAAAGCAAAGATTGGTTAATTGTTCTTCATTCTTGAAGAGGATCAAAATGACATTACTATGTTAGAATTGACTTACAGTGTGTCCATCTGGGCTGCTCAGACCAGCATGAGCTGGGAATGCTCTGCCACAGGTTGGACCCAATACTTATGAACATTTGGGGGGCTTTTCTAACTTTGCACATTTTGCATTTTTTTCTGGGCTAATTCAATTCTGTTTTGCTCGTAGAGCACAACACCTTCCTTGATGAGGGCACACCATGCTGGGAGATCCTGTGCCAGTGTCTCTCATGTTATATAAGTGATTCTAAAGTTCTTGAGGGTGTCTTTGTAGTGCTTTTTCTTGTCCTATGTGAGTTTTCCATAAAATAACATTTTTAGCAAGCATACATTTGGCATTTGAACAATGTGGCCAGTCCAATGGAGTTGTGCTCTGAGAAGTATCAAATATAGGATGATGCAACTCAAAACCCTAAATGGCCTTAAACAGATTAAAATATTTCACAAAATAAATAAAAGTACAATAGAACAAAAATAATGTTTATATATGTGTGTGCATATATATGTACATATGGTTTTCAAAGTCAATATGCTGCCCTTTCTAATGGAGTTTGACAAAACTGGGACATAAGCATTCACGTTCATGAATTGGTTGGGCTCAATGGCCTCTGAGGTCCCATGCTGTTCTGAAACTTGGTGACATTGTAAGTAGAATGGTGTCATATAAAAAAGTCACCCAAATAACTCAAAAGAACAGCTGTGGTTTATTAAAAACCAATAAATCACAATGGGATTTATGTGGAATATAATTCCATCAAATAGCATCCCATCAACGCTTCCTTCTTTCTCTAGAAATAAGTATAAAGTGATCAGCTAGCATATTGGACGTGGTCACCTAAACCTATCAACAAACTGGCCACTTGTGAAAACTCCTGACTTATGTCACACCCATAATCTATTACCTCCCTACCAAGAGATGGATGTCATGAGCCATGATCCGAATTCTGAAGCGCTGATTAGATACTGCATTAAAAGGAGTCATTATCCTCCAGACACAGGAGCAGCTAGGTGGAGTGTTCAGTCTCACCTCAGACACGGACTAGCTCGGTGATCCTAGGCAAGTCACATAATCCTCACCTATAAACGGGCTAGAGAAAATAATGGCAGTATTTCTGCCCCGAAAACTCCAAATGGGGTCACAATCAGATGACCGAAAAAAAGGATCAAAACCCCACAAAATCTTCTAAAGGTACTTTTTACTTTTATATAGAAGAAGGAAGAAATGAGTTAATAAGTAGTGATTTAAAAAATGCAAAACAAACAAAAAAGCATTGTTTAAAATTTTACAGGAAAAAAATAGGTTCCAAAGGGGAAATAAATGTAAAAGACAATTGTGTCACTCTCCAGTTCAATTTAATTAATAATTTAATATGCAACAAAAGTCCATTCATTTCACATATTTTCATTTCATTTCATATTTTTCATGTTATTTCATTTCCTATATTAACCTCTTTATGCTAAAATATTTTTATTTGTTGATTACTATTGACAATAAAAACAAAAGAAAAATAAGTTTGTTAAATAGATTTGAATTGAAGATTTGATTCACTTTTCTTACTGTCCCTACTGAGAGGGGACAGAGGTCCTTCCTCTGCTTCCCTTGAACTTGACCTGGTTTTTGGGTGCAGAGTCTTCGTTTATCTCCCTCATCTTCCACCAGTCATGTGAAGAGTTTTTTTCTGTTTGTTTTTCATTAAGGGAATGACTGGCATGTCTGATGGGCCTAACAGGACTTAGTTATCTGATCCCTGGAAGGGCACAAGTTCAGACATATGGAAAGAGCTGCATAGTTTTGCTAATGGCTGGCTTTTAATATCCTTGTCTGGCTGCCTTCTAAACAAATTTATGGACTGAAGATTAAGCTACTCAGTCAACATCAATAGGACTGTGTTTTGTGTCAGGTCCTCCCCCCCCCCCCCAAAGATAATGATGGATTTTATCCATCAACAAATGCCCATTCAAGCATGCACTGAGTGCCAGACATTGTACTATTCACTGAAGATAGAACTACAAAGAATAAAAAGATTCCCTGTGCAAAAGGGGCTTACGTTTAATAGAGAAGACAATGAGTCCATCTATAAGTAGATACAGGATAAATGTAGGGAATAAATGCAAGAAAATGCAAGCCACTAAAGAGTAGGTTTTGGGGAAGGACACTTGAAGTTGAGGGGATTAGGAAACGCTTGATGTAGATGACTGAGCTTGAGATGCATCTTAAAGGTAGAGGGGGAGTCTCTGATGTAAAAGGGGAAGAAGACGAGGGGATGGACAATGGAAAGGTGTAGCCATAGTAAGAGTTAGAATGTCAGGCGTGAGAACAGAGGGAGGGATAGTTTGGCTTTAGGGAGACTGCAGGAGCCTGGGATAATGTTGAGTGAAGCTGGAAAGAGAAGTTGGGTCCTGAAAGGCTTTAAAAGCTAAACAAAAGAATTTATACTCTTATCTAAAGGCAGCAGGGAGTGATAGAGTAGGGAAATGACATGGTTAGATTTGAATTTAAGGAAAATAATTTTGTCAATATGTAGGATGAATTGTAATAAAAAGAGACTTGAGATAGAGACCAGTTAGGAAGATGCTGCAATAATGTAGCAACTGAGGTGATGGTAGCTAAGGGAGTAGAGAGAAGGAATCAGAAAAGAAAATTGTAGCCATGGTTATTGTTATTGTTGCTCCAAATCAATCACTGATATTTGTGAGTTATAGGTGAGCTGTAGAATGGAACGAAGTTAATTTACTATGTGTTATAGGCATTGTACTAGTGCCAAGGATATAAAGAAAAAGAAATCTAGCTCTACCCCCAAGAAGTGGGAGGAGAAATAACCAATACATAGATAAGTAAATATAAAACAATTAAGGGAAGGGCACTTTCCATTGGAGAGGGTGGAAAGCCCCCTTATTTACCTATGGGCAAATAAATTTAAAAGAAGACAGCAAAATCTGCAAGTTATAACCCAGGGGAAATCTGAATGTTCTATGGACGAAAATCCAGATGGTGCATTCCAGGCATTGCTGCTCTGTATTTGTATTTTGGGGATCCCATTTGGGGCTTTCTTGGCAAACATACTAGAGGGATTTGCCATTTCTTTCACCAGTTCATTTTACACATGAGGAAACTGAGTCAAACAGGGTTAAGTGAAGACATTTAAGGGCAAGAGCCCAGGGTCACAGCTAGTAAGTGTCTTCAGGTAAGTGTCATATACATGAAGCTTCTTAACTCCAAGCCTGGCATTCTGTGCACTAGGGCATGGTATGAGCCTAAAGACGGAGGCTGGAAATGGAATGTCAAGTTAAGTCAATATGCATTTATTAATGTACCTACTATGTGCTAGGCACTGTGCTAAGTACAGGAGATAATAGGGGTGACAACAAGTAAACAACCAGGTGTGAATATGACATAAATGGATTCAATTAGAGATAATCTTTCAGGAAAAGCACTAAGATTCCAAAGCACTGAGAAAAGCTTCTTGTAACTTTAGCTCCCACTTAAAGGAAGCAGGGGAAACCAAAAGACAGAGAAGTCAGCAACCAGGGATGAATGGAAACAGCTTTATGAGTCTGTGAGAATCTATCCAATAGGCTATTAAGAGCACCCACTAGGGAAAAGGAGACTTTCCCTGCTCAAGTTTACCTTCTACGTAGGGCAATAGGTACACATATTGTATAAGTCTATAGAGAGTATTTGCAAAATACATCTAAGGTCACTGCAGAGGAGAAACAAGATGGTCCTCCCATAGGAGATGAGATCCCACTTGGGATGAAGTAACAAGATAAACATTTATTAAGTGCTGACTGTGCCAGACAACTAAGAAAAAGATAATTCCTGTCCTCAAGAAGAATGAGGAAAAACAATCAGCCAAAGGGATACACTTAAGGCTTGAACAATGAAGAAAATGAAGGAATCTGAGAAGCAGAGATAGGAGATAGGGCATTCCAGACCTGAGAGACAATCCGTGCAAGAGATAGGATGGAAGGTGTGAGGAACAACAGGAAGACCAGTTTACGCATGTCCATTTTGATGTACCTGCCTGGTAGCCAGGTGAAGGCATCTAATGAGCTAGCAGACTCTTGATCTTGATTGCATTTCGTATTACCAATTTGGCTGCTATCCCTCCTAACAGAATAGCTTCCCTTTCAGGAGCATGTGGAAGCAAGCCAGTTACTGACAGCAGGCAGCTTGGAGGAGGAGGGATGTCTATGAGAGATCAGGTGGGCTAGCCTAACGAAAGCCTTCTGGGCCAGGTTTAAATGCTCAAAAAGAGCTCTGGCTCCACAATGGCCAATAAATTATAGTAGCGGCTTTTCCCAGTTCAGACTCTTCCTTTGAGCTCCCCTCGCTGCTGTGTTAGTCGACCCTTGCCTTGGCCCTGGGTGATTATTCTTTCTCTAATCACAGATTTAATTGCTTCACTGTTATTTTACTCTAGGACCAACCCTTACCCTCCTTGCTTCTGCTCCTGCTTTGATTCTGTTAGGAAAGACTAATAATCTCCCTTCCCCCCTAAAGGGCTTGCTAGGGATTAGTGATAATTAGCAGGTCGGAGGGAGTCAATAAAACCTAGCCCAGGAAAAGATCTAATCTCAATGCCAATTCCAGGGATCAAAGAGGGAATCTTGTAACCAAGCCAAGAAGCAAGGTAACTTGTCTATAAATAAACTAATTAAAGGAAGATAGCAAAATCTGCAAGTTGTATCCCAGTGAGCTTGACTTGGATTTCTGGGGAAAGTCTAAAATGGATCATTACCACACATTACAATACAACACAGCACAACACAACACAATACAGTAAAGTGCTTACTATATACCAGGCACTGTCCTAAGCACTGATGATACAGATAAGAAAAAGACAGTGCTGGACCTAAAGGAGTTTACATTCTAATGGGGGAGCACTGCATTTAAAAGGAAATTGAAAATAAGAGGGGCTGAAGGAAGAAAAGGTGGTGAGGGAGGCAGGGTGATGGTGGAGTCCAATCCAAAGGGTGCAGCTGGTGGGGAATGAAGAGCTGGCTAGGCTTCTAAATCCTCATTACATGTAGGCTTTGTTCAGCCTTCAATTTTTTTTTCAGTCAGAGCAGCAGGAGCAACTGAGGTATATGTACCAAAGCGGATGCAATTTCTGTTAAAGAAATTGACTCTTTTTTTTTTTTAAATCAGTTTTTAAGAGACAACAGGCAAACATCTGGAAAGCAAAGCTGTGATTACAAAGAGAATGTCCAAAATATTTAGGATGATTAAACCAGAAAAGGAGAATGTTGTAGTATGTCACCAAGATTTTAGCCAAGCTTTTGGTAAAAATATCTCCCCATGGTATGTGTGAGTATGTTTGTGTAAAGATGGAGAAAAGTGAACTAGATGATGTAATAAGATGGATTCAGAACCAGACGAATGACCGGAGTGATTGTTACTTACACATGTCAATGAAGCAGTAGGTCCCTGGTGTAGTACCTCAGGGATCTGTTCTCCAGGCCCTTTTTATCGATAATGTCTTAAAAAAAGAAGAAGAAGAAGAAGAAGAAGAAGAAGAAGAAGAAGAAGAAGAAGAAGAAGAAGAAGAAGAAGAAGAAGAAGAAGAAGAAGAAGAAGAAGAAGAAGAAGAAGAAGAAGAAGAAGAAGAAGAAGAAGAAGAAGAAGAAGAAGAAGAGGAGGAGGATACAGATGATATGCTCACCAAATTTAAAATGACCAAAGCTAGGAGAGAGAACTAACATAATAAGTGATAGAGTTAGGATCCAAAATGACCAGGATGGACTAGAAAGAAATGTTAATACTTGAAAACCAGAAAGGCCCCTTTCTTTTTTATTTTCTTTTTTTTTTTTTTTTTGCTGAGGCAGTTGGGGTTAAGTGACTTGCCCAGGGTCACACAGCTAGGAAGTGTTAAGTGTCTGAGTTCAGATTTGAACTCAGGTCCTCCAGACTTCAGGGCTGGTGCTCTATCCACTGCACCACCTAGCTGCCCCATCCTTGGGCCCTTTCTTGGGGCAGCTAAACCAAAGTGCAACAAGTTTGAGTCTTCCATTTACAAATATTTATTAAGACATTCTTGTGTGCAGAGCTATAATTAGGAATTCATGGACCCTGACAAATGCATTTCAGTAATGGGACAGCACAATGGATAGTTCATTCAGAATGCAACCTGATGAACCTTCTACACCCAGAGAGAGGACTGTGGGAACTGAGTTCACAACATAACATTTTCAATCTTGTTGTTGTTTGCTTGCATTTTATTTTCTTTCTCATTTTTTCCTATTTGATTTGATTTTTCTTATACATGAAGATAATTGTATAAATAAATATGTGTACATATATTGGATTTAACATATATTTCTACTATGTTTAACATATATTGGATTACTTGCCATCTAGGGGTGGAGGTGGGGAAAGGGGAAGAAATTGGAACACAAGGTTTTGTGAGAGTTAATGTTGAAAAATTATCCATGTGTATGTTTTGAAAATAAAAAGTTTTAATTAAAAGAAAAAAAGAAAAAAAAAGAGACAGAGAGAGAGAGAATGTAACCCGAGAGGAAGAGAGGGATGGGAAAGATTCTATTCTTCAAAATCTAGCCACTCTAGCAGTGGAGAAATGGGGACCTTAAGAGAATCTTGGGGCTGCTGGTCTGTGCAGACCTGAGCAACATAAGACTTTGAAGTCCAAATCTCAGGCCAGAAGACCATTGAGAAGAATGACCTTAACTGTTGGCACTCTTGAGCAAGGAATGCCCCAGTGATCCTGCCCTAATTATGACTCTGCCTATGGGCAAGACCCTGGGAGTAATACAAAGGAAAACAAAACATAATTATTGACCTAAAGGAACCGAGGACCCAATATTTCCCTGTGTCTATGGCATCTGGAATGTTGTCTTTAGCATGAGCATTATTATATTTAATGAGATAAACTCTTTGAAAACATTCTCACGCAGCATTCACAAGCTTTCTATATTCTCTGCAGACCTGGAGAGATCAGGGAAGGCTTAATGAAGAAGATGTCTTTTGACAGGAGTCTCAAAGCCATAGGCAGAAATGGGGAGGGGAGAACATTGCAGACATGAAAGATGCAATGGCCGAGAAATGGCAGTAAAGAGCCATAAATATGTCAACCTTCCTTTATCCTCCTGACAGATAGGGGTAGAGAGAAGGTCTGGCAGCCTGCCTGAGCAAGTCTACTCTACCATGCAGTCCCAGAACAGTCAGAGTAAACCGAATGCAAGCATATTAGTGACTGAAAAGAATTGAATCAGAATTCCCTCAGTAAGAGGAGTGACTGAAAAGATCTCCATGAAACACGGAGACATTAAGACCCATTTGAAGTGGGAGGAGGAGGTAACAAAGTGAGGAGTGCTTCCAATCAGGGGCATGGAGGGTGTGAGGTTGCCACAGGTGGTCACTGGGTAGGATTACTGGGGAGTTTAGTCCAAGTGGTGGTAAATCCTATCTAAGATTAACCACCAAGAGGAGTTGGCTGGTAGCCAACAAGTACCCTAAAGGAGAAGAACTTGAAAGAGTGGCTCAAGAGATGGAAACGCCCAATAGGGCATTTCATGTCAGTCTGATGGATGCACAGCCTGTGCAGGGCCCAAAGGATCCATGGGGTCACTGGAGCTAAGAATGCAATGACAATTCTGAGCTTGCTGGAGGAGGAGGGGACCCACGCTGGAAGGATGGCCACCCACTTCAACACTTTGCTGGCTGGGTGATCTTAATCTCTCCGGGACTCACTGTCCATCTCTGTAAAACGGAGAAATTGCTCTCTAAGGTTCCCTCAAGCTCTAAAAATGACAGTGAGCCAATCCCTGTCTGAAGAACAAAATCTCTTACTACCGAAATGAAAATGGACCCCGCCACGCTAAAACGTGTTCCATTTTTACCAGAATTCAGAGGATTCAAGAGCTGGACTGTAGTCATGTTCAACCTCATTTTGTAGATAAGTAACCTGAGGTCCAGAACTTAGCTCAAGGCTTCTACACGAGGGACAGAGTCAGAATTAGAAGCAGGCACCCGGCCTCCAGACTCGGTGCTGTTTCCAGCATATGACCTTCCCTCTAGCAGGCAATCAACCAACATCCATTGAGCCAGGTAATTGGTTTGTCATTATCCTTCATTCTGGAAGAGGACCAACATGATGTCACTGTGTGAGAGTGAAGGTACAATGTGTCCGAGATGAGCTCAGAAGGCTCTGTCATAAATCAGGCACAAATAGTCCCTGTGGCCTTTTGGGGGAGGAGGGAGACGCCTCTAAACTGGTCCAGTTCCTGAGTTACTTCAATTCTGCTTTGTTCATAGAACACAGCAGCTCCTATAACGAGGGCATGCCATGCTGGGTGGTCCCGTGTCACTGTCTCTCACGGCATGAATCCGTTCCAAAGTTCTTCAGTGAGACCTTGAAGGTGTCCTTGTATTACTTCTTGTGACCTCCATGTGAGCACCTGACTTGTCATAAAATAGTCTTTTAGGCAAATACTGTTGGCATTCCAACAATGTGGCCAGTCCACTGGAGCTGTGCCCTCTGAAATAGAGTTAGAATGCGAGAAAGGAACTCGGTGTCCAGTACCTTATGCTGCCAGGTGATCTTCAGAATCGATTTCATTTATTTATTTATTAAAGCTTTTTTTAATTTTCAAAAGATGTGCATGGATAATTTTTCAACATTAATCCTTGTAAAATCTTGTTCCAATTTTTTACCTTTTACTCACCCCCTCCCCTAGATTAGCATGGTGAAAATATATGTTAAATCCAATATATGCATACATATTTACACAGTTATCTTGTAGCACAAGAAAAATAAAATCAAAAAGGAAAAAAAATGAGGAAGAAAACAAAATGCAACCAAACAACAACAAAGAGTGAGAATGTTATGTTGTGAGCCACACTCACTTCTCAATTTCTCTCTCTGGCTCTCTCCATCACAAGATCATTGGAACTGGTCTGAATCCAGAATCTTTCTAAGACAATTCAAATGGAAGTGATTCAGTTTCCTGGCATGGCTCTGGTATACTGGAAAAGGTTTCACAGGAACACAACAATGAGATCCGGCTCTGGAGAGCTTCAGTTTGTTAATCAATATAATGCCTCCTGTCTCCCACACTTTCCTTCAGTCAGGAAATAGAAAACCACAAAGGGAAGCAGAGTCCTCCCTCTTCCTTTGAAGCTTATAATCAGTTTGGGAAGATATCACCTATGTGAAGGATGCTATGGTACACTAGTTTTTGTTCCCTTTGAGTCCCAGTAGTTGTGTAATCTAAGACAGAATTAATAAGATTCTGTGTCTGACTCCAAGGGGATCCATGATTTATGGGTGAGTTGAACTGGATAAGGCCTTTGAGTGTCTTCGGTTCCTGACTCTCTGTTGATGTTATTCTAAGGGTAACCATGTAGCCCAATTAGGGCATCTCTGCACAGCTGGCAATTTCATGATTTGCAGCAGCTTCCTCATAACTAACCATACACCTTCCAGCTACCCTGAAATGTCTAAGACTGTCTCAGCCCCTGAACATATTTTCTCTGTGTGTGGGTGTGTGAACATTTTTCTTTATATAAATCCTATCTAGGAGAGAAACAGGAAGAACAGGTGTAGTGGATAAGGGGATGACTTTGGGATCCACAATACAGGAAACCAAATCTTGCTTCAACACTTTATGTGCTTAATCTCTTAATCTCTCTGGGACTCACTGTCCATCCCTGTAAAATGGGGAAATTGGGCTTACTGCTCTCTAAGACTCATTCAAGCTCTAAATTGGATCCTTTGAGCAAAAGAAGATTTAGAGATAGATTCCTCAAAAATAATCACTAAGAACCTTGGCTAAGTGGTGCAGTGGAGAGAGTGCTATTGAACTTGGGGAAGAGGAGGCAAAGTCACTTGGAATCTCCTAGGGGACAGTGACAGACATCTGGAGAGATGGAGTCAAAGGAGGAAAGCTGGTTGCTAAGGAACATTGCCAACTTTTCCCTCTGCCCCTGTACATCAGGGGAGGGAGCAGCAGCCTTCGTGCCCAGAAATGTGGGTGTTCAGAAGAAAGCTAGATTTCAGCAAAAACCTGAAGATGGAAAGAATGTGAGAAGAAAATAACAAGAGTGGAAGGGAGAGAGGAGGATATTGTCATCTACTCCCAAAAATATGGTGCAAAATGGAACACACATAATCAGGGTTCATCATCCAAGTGGATTTTTTTCCCCAGAGGTAAAGAGGGGACATCCAGAACAAATGTTTTTAATTGGATTGAATAGCATCAAAAATGGGAAGAGTGACAGGGAACCCATCCAAAGGAAATGGAGTGGAGAGCCATATGTGATTTCATGAATAGAATAGAATAGAAACCATGGTTTTCTCTTACAGGGTGGCTGGGGGGTTAGGGAAGAGAAGGAATCCTTCAAAGAATCATGAGAACTCCGAAGAGACCCTTAAGTCTCTGCAGGACACAGACTGAAGGAAGCTCCTCAAGTGAACTCACTCAACAGAACCTAAGCTACTTAAGGGAAGGGAGGAGCAGAAAGTGAGAAGCTGCCAGCCATAGTGCATGGCCAGAAGCAACATCACAGACGGAGAGTAAGCTGGCAGCTCAGGGGTCGCTGAGTCCAACTCTCTCATTTTACAGAGAAGGAAACTGAGGCCGGGGGTTATGGAATGAGTTACCCAGTGTCACAGAGCCAAATGTCAGGTGGCATTTGCACTTGGTCCTCTGAGTGCAGAACCAGGGCTATTTCCAGGATATCAGCATATGAAGGCCTTGACTCTTTATTTATTTATTTATTTTTATTATAGCTTTTACAAGATATATGCATGGGTAACTTTTCAGCATTGACAGTTGCAAAACCTTTTGTTTCAATTTTCCCCTCCTTCTCCCCACTCACTCCCCCAGATGGCAGATAGGCCAATACATGTTAAATATGTTAAAGTATATGTTAAACACAATATATGTATACATGTCCATGGTTATTTTGCTGCACAAGAAGAATTGGACTTTGAAATAGTGTACAATTAGCCTGTGAAAGAAATTAAAAATGCAGGAGGACAAAAACAGAGGAATTGGGAATTCTATGTAGTGGTTCATAGTCATCTCCCAGAGTCCTTTCGCTGGGTGTAGCTGGTTCTCTTCATTATTGAATGAATGGAACTGATTTGGTTCATCTCATTGTGAGAGGCATATCCATCAGAATACATCTTCATACAGTATCATTGTTGAAGTGTACAATGATCTCCTGGTCCTGCTCATTTCACTCAGCATCAGTTCATGTAAGTCTCTCCAAGCCTCTCTGTATTCCTCCTGCTGGTCATTTCTTACAGAACAACAATATTCCATAATATTCATATACCACAATTTATTCAGCCATTCTCCAATTGATGGGCATCCACTTAGTTTCCAGTTTCTGGCCACTACAAAGAGGGCTGCCACAAACATTCTTGCACATACAGGTCCCTTTCCCTTCTTTAAAATCTCTTTGGGATACAAGCCCAGTAGAAACGCTGCTGCATCAAAGGGTATGCATAGTTTGATAACTTTTTGAGCATACTGACTCTGTTTATGATGAGAGAGGAAGAAGGAGAAAGAAACAAGCATTTCTTGAGTGCCTACTATGTGCTAAGCACTTTGTAAATATCTTTTTTGGTTCTCACCACATCTCTGTAAGGTAAGGTCATTATTATTCTCATTTTAAAGATGAAGAAACTGAGGCAGTCAGAGATTAAAGCAGCTTGCCCAAGCTCCCACAGCTGGTAAGTCTAAGGCCAGCGAGGAATCCAGACCTAGCACTCTATCCATTGCCCCCCTTAGCTGCCCCTTTCTTAGTTCTCCTTAATCTCAGTGCCTTTCCTTTCATTGTTTCTCTAATTTATTCTGTGTCTTGCTTGAACATAATTATTGGCACCCTGTCTCCCTTACCAGACGATGAGTTTCTTGAAAGGTTTTGCCTTTCTTTGTATTTTCAGGGCTTGGCACAGTATCTGGCACATAATGGGCACTTAATAAGTGCTTATTGATTGACACACTTTCCCAAACAATTCTCTATAGTAAAGCAAATCTTGAAAGCCATAAAACTGACTTAAAAGTGCAAGGAATACAAGATTCTACTACTTTTACTATTTGTTGATTACCAAAAAAAAAAAAAGAAAAAGATCCCAAACACTTAACTCTGCTAAGTAAAGCAAAACAGCCTCAAGAGCTTTCCAACAAAAGGGAGCCTCATACATATGTTACGATCATAGCAGATGCCTTGATAAATGCAACCACAGACATACCTGTTCAAAACCACCATGATCATTAACATTAATTAAGGCGTAAAACAGAGGGGTGTATGCTTGATAATTGGAGGCAAACACAGTATAGAAGGTGTCTTGCTCAAAGTTCAAATGGAAAAAGTTAGGTCCAATAAATGGCCTGGTCCTCCTGATGCTCCTGCTTTTGTATGATTAGACTGTAAACTCCCTGAGGAGAGGAAATCTCTTTTGCCTCTTCTATCCAGTGCTTAGCACAGTGCCTGGCACATGGTAGGCACTTAATAATGCATATTGATTATACAATTTATTCTCCATGAAAGCTTCAATCACTCAAAAGAAATGGACCCAACAGTGCATGAAAAATGTTTATTGTATTTGGAAAATTAGGCATTGCTTTGAACAATTTCAGGCTGTTCCCTATCACCAAGAACCATCTCTGTTTTAAACATAATTGTTCTCCTCCAGATGCCCTGTGGTCGTTAATCTTGGAACATCACGACTTCTGAGAAATCCAAGCGAAGGAGACCCAGAGGACAGTGCTGAGACAGGTGGTAGGAGCAAAAAGGTTATGGCTTATTTCCAGTGATGACCTACATACAAGAAGTGGTATGTGCTGAGAAGGAAAGGAGATGGATTGCTGGAAAAGGAGGTGGGCAAGTGTTGTGGAAGAGCAAGAGTTGACAGATGGCAGCCCAGCTCATTTTCAGAAAATGGAAGAAGACTCAGAGGAGAGAATGTGTAGTGAAGGAAGGAAAGGTCGCTGGGGGACACCCACACCAAACAGGAGAGATGAGTCTACAGGTTTAGCAAAGGAGATGGAGGTGGAGATTCTCCTGATCAGTCAGGTGGGAGAACTAGAATAAGAGGGGTTGGGGAGGATTCCTATAGAAGGCCAGAAGCTAGGGAAGTCTACAGGCAGACATCCAAGGAGAGAGAGCAGTTTAGATGTGGGGGGACAGCCAGAGAGGATGCTCAGAGGTAGGGGATGGAGTCCCTTGTTCCAGGAAGAGCAAAAAAGGCCAAATTATAACGTAGAGGATGGTGGTGGGTGGGTAGTGTGGGGTGGTTTACAGTCACACCTTACTTCTTACCTATTATGTGTAGGAAGACTAGAAAGGTGGCTGGGGTAGAGTCTGGGATATGAAGGATTCTGAAGGTAAAATGGGATTTTATATTCAATCCTGGAGGTCAGGGAGCCACTGGAATTTACTGAGTAGGGCAGCTAGGTGGTGCAGTGGATAGAGCACCAGCCCTGAAGTCAGGAGGACCTGAGTTCAAATCTGGCCTCAGACACTTAACACTTCCGAGCTGTGTGACCCTGGGCAAGTCACTTAACCCCAACTGCCTCAGCAAAAAAATAAAAAATAAAAGAATTTGCTGAGTAGAGAGGTGACATGGTTAGACCTGTGCTTTAGGAAAATCACTTTGGTGACTGAAGGGAAGATGGACTGGAGTGGAGAGAGAGATTTAAAGAAAGCAGATTCACCAACAGTGCAGTAGCACAAAGGATACTGCATCATTTCCTGTTTTCTTTCTGGAACTCCTTAAGAACTTTTAAATTTGGGAGTTAGGTTAAGGAGAATCAAATCACTCATCTCACTGATATCATATTTAGTGGGGGGAAGAGATGCCCATTTATTACATCAGAAAATATCTATAAACACTCTCTAGTTTATGGGCAATCAATCAAATAGAATTTATTATTAACTATGTACCAAGTGCTGGGAATACAAATATAAGTAGAGAGAAAGAGTCACTGCCCTCAAGGAGCCGAGTCAGCTTATAAAAAGGAAACTGAACAGGGGAGGAAAGGGAAGAAGGTGTGAAAGGAAGCCCCGTACAGGTACCCTTAGGAGAAATGAGATATAGGATAAGGTGATTTCCCTCCATTAATCAGATACGTTAGGTACGTTTGTAATTGTCGGCTATATATAATCATTTTTGCTTTATTTGGGGGACTGTGCTAAAGACTGGGAATTCCCCAGTGTGATCTCAGAGTTATATTCTTGCCTAAACCATGTCCTTCCTGAGGATGCTGCCCTTTCAGCTCTGGCCTTGCCAACTTTGGCCCCTGCAGGTCTGGTTGGTGAGCGCCTTGTGGCCCACTTATTCCCCAGCTATCTTCCCACCATCCACCTTGCTGCCTGGACCAGTGACCACAGTTCCCCATCACCAAATTCTTGCCCTGGGCCTTTGCTGGTTTGATTGATGAGTGTGGTTGCCATCCACTCGTTTGGGCTGGTTCCAATCCATCTCAGCCACCCTCCTGGCACCTGCCCTGCCACAGCTCTCCACCTTTCTCCTTTCTAACATTAAACTGTAGCCAGACTATGACTGCCGTCTCTATTGGAAAAGATATGTAAATCTTCTTCCCTGTTAGTCCACTGGCCAACCTTGCAGCTTTCCAAACCAAAACCCATCCCGGGTTCCAAAACCACCCGTCTCTAGCCATCAATCTCTCCTTATTAGAATATAAAATCCTTCAGGTCATCTACACTTTCATATTTGTATCTCTAGCATCAAGCACATGGTAAACCTTTTCATGCATTCATTCTATATTATTATTATTATTATTATTATTATTATTATTATTATTATTATTATTATTATTATTATTATTATATTATCTACCTTCTGATTAGGCTCCACTTAAATGTCATTTGGAGTTTTTATTATGAATAAGAGAGGATATTTAAAAACATAGAGACCCTAAAAATATCACTATTTCAAAGTGCCAAACACTTTCAGTACCTTATTGTTTTTAAATTCTCCAGTTTAAACAATAATTTCTGTGGAAATATGGAAAGTTTTTGGTTCCTTGCACATGCTTGGGTTTGTTTTTCCTTACAGATAAAAAGAGATAGAAGGTATACTGTAAGCCACAATATGGCTGTTGGGTGGGGCAGGATGGGGGCCAGTCTCATGTTCTACTGCAGGTGTTTCAGGAAAGACAGGTGAGAGAGGTTCTTTCTGAGACTGAAAATCCTAGGAACCAGTGTACAAAGTACACAAAGAAGGGAGCACCCCTGCTTACAGGGCCACAGATGTCTTCTGAGTTGTAGCTAAATAAATAAGGCCTTTACTAGATGAAAAAAATTCCTCCAGCAAATTTTTATTCTACTTGTGATTATGTCTGGGCAATCTGTCTGAGCAAAGTAATGAAAGTGACTGAAGTTTGGCCCCACCTTCTCTCTCTTTCCCTCTCTCTCTGCTTTCACTGATGGCTCTTCTCTCCTTTGAAGGTGATCGATAAGAACTTAGCCAAGCACTTTTGTAAAAGGGCAACAATCCGTTATTGGGGAAAGAAAGGCCTTCAAGGCAAAGTCAATACACCCAGCTCTCGGAGAACCACTTACTGCGTAATGTATGCTTGGCACTGGAGACGCAATAAGCTCACTATATTTATTGGGATTGTTTTAAATGAGCTAAATTTTCAATATATTTTTATCTGAAGCGAGATAAATAGAAGAAATGGTTTTTATGACCTAGCAATGCCCACATCTAAAAATAAAAACTCTTTCTCCCTTTTCTTCCTTCTCTCCCTTCCTACTTTCCTTTCTCCCTTCATCCCTCCCTTCATTCTTTTATTCCTTCTTACCTTCAAACCTCCCTCCCTCCTTTCCTTCTTTCCTTCCTATTATCTTCCCTCACTTTCTTCTTTCCTTTCTCTCTTCCCCCTTCTTTCTTTCCTTCCTTTCTTCCTACCTCCTTCCTTTTCTCCCTTCTTTCCTTTTCCCCTTCATCCCTCCTCCAGCTTTTTCTTTCTTCCTTCCTTCATTCTTCCCTTCATCCCTCCTTCCTTCCTTTTCTTCCTACTTCCCTCCCTCCTACCCTTTTTTCATTTCCCCTTTATCCCTCCTTCTCTCCTTTTCTTTCTTCTTTCCTTTCTTTCTCCTTTCATTCCTCCATCCACCCTTTTCCTCCTACTTTCTTTCTTTCCTACCTCCATCTCTCCCTCCCTTCTTTCCTTTCTCTCTTCATCCTTCCTTTCCTTCCTTCCTTTCTTCCTATCTACCTCCATTCTTCCTTCCCTCCTTTTCTTTCTTCTTTCCATTCTCTCTTCATCCTTCCCTTACTTCTTTTCTCCCTTCCTCCCTCCAGCTCTCCCTCTCTTCTTTCTTTTCCCCCTTCATCCTTCCCTCCCTTCTTTTCTTATTTTCTTCCTTCATCCCTCCTTCTCTCCCTCCCTCTCCTCTCCTCTCTCCCTCCCTCTCCTCTCCTCTCTCCTTTCCTTTCCTTTCCTTTCCTTTCCTTTCCTTTCCTTTCCTTTCCTTTCCTTTCCTTTCCTTTCCTTTCCTTTCCTTTTCCTTTCCTTTCCTTTCCTTTCCTTTCCTTTCCTTTCCTTTCCTTTCCTTTCCTTTCCTTTCCTTTCCTTTCCTTTCCTTTCCTTTCCTTTCCTTTCCTTTCCTCTCCTCTCCTTTCCTCTCCTCTCCTCTCCTCTCCTCTCCTCTCCTCTCCTCTCCTCTCCTCTCCTCTCCTCTCCTCTCCTCTCCTCTCCTCTCCTCTCCTCTCCTCTCCTCTCCTCTCCTCTCCTCTCCTCTCCTCTCCTCTCCTCTCCTCTCCTCTCCTCTCCTCTCCTCTCCTCTCCTCTCCTTTCCTTTCCTTTCCTTTCTTCCTTCTCTCTTTCCCTTTCCCATTTCTCTCATTCAGAACTTACCAGGTTGTTATTGTTAACTCATTTTCAGTCATATCTGACTCTTTGTGATCCCATTTAGGGTTTTCTTGGCAAAGATTCTGGAAGAGGTTTGCCATTTCCTGTTACAGCTCATTTTACAAATGAGAAAACTGAGCAAACAGGGTTAAGCTACTTGCCCAGGGTTACACAGCATCTTTTTTCCTTTCTTTCCTGGGTTTTCTCCAAACCTCTCTATGTTCATTCTGATTTTCATTTCTTTCAGAACAACAACATTCCATAACATCCATATACCACAATTTACCCAACCATTCTCCAATTGATGGGCATCCATTAATTTTCCAGTTTCTAGCTACTACAAAAAGGGCTGCCACAAACATTTTTGCACATGTGGGACCCTTTCCCTTCTTCAAAATCTCTTTGGGATATAAACCTAGGAGTAGCACTGCTGGGTCAAAGGGTATGCACAGTTTGACAACTTTTTGAGCACAGTTCCAAATTGCTCTCCACAATTAGCTGGGTTTATTCCACCAACAATGTATCAGTGTCCCAGTTTACCCATATCCCCTCCAATATTCGTCATTATCTTTTCTGGTCATCTTAGCCAATCTTTGTAGTGGTATCTCAGAGTTGTCTTAATTTATGCAAAACCTTTTTAATTTAACTTAATAAAATTTGGCAATTTTGAATTTCATAATGTTCTCTAGTTCTTCTTTCTCCATAACTTCCTCCCTTCTCCAAAGATCTGACAGCTATACTATCTTTTGTTTTACTAATTCGTTTATACTATCACTCTTTATGTCTAAATCATGAACCCATTTTGACCTTATCCTGGTATAGGATGTAAATGTTAGTCAATGTCTAGTTTCTGCCATAGCATTTTCCAAGTTTTCCCAGAATCTTTATCAAATGGTAAGTTTTTATTCCAAAACATGGATCTTTGGGTTTGTTAAATAGTAGATTATTATAATCATTGACTGTTATGTCTTGCATACCTAACCTATTCCACTGATCTACTACTCTATTTCTTAGCCAGTGGCAGATAGTTCCAATGACTGCTGTTTTATAATATAGTTTTAGGTCTAATATGGCTAGGCCACCTTCCTTTGCATTTTTTTCCATTGAGATCCTTGATATTCTTGTTATTTTAGATGAATTTTGTTATTATTTTTTCTAACTCTGTAAAGTAATTTTTGGCAGTTTAATTCAACATTCATTTCTGTAAGATTTTGAGTTCCAAATCTTTTCCCCTTTCTCCTTTAACAGCAACTTACAGCAAGCAATCTGATATAGATTATACCTGTTCAAAAAAATATCCCTGGGTTCTTGAAAGCCCCTCAAGCAGAGCACAGAGGTAAATCTTCCAGGGCCCACCAAGCCGGGAAGGCTTCATGTACAATCTTAACAATGGCCTGTTATCCAAGGACCAGCCTGGGTTCCAGGAGGATCACCACCAAGGTGGGCACAGGATGACTGATCTCTCAGCCAGAGCAATTTTCAAATACCATAATTCTAATAATTCACGGGGTGGGGGGAATTGTGACTTATATTGATAGAAACCCCTCAAATCACAGATCCTTGAAATATCACAGTGCCTCTCACTGATTTCACCAGAATGCCAAAAAAAGCTGGCTTCTATGTACAGTTTCCAAGCTTCTCTCTGCCTCCCAGATCATCTGGACTGAGCTTACTGTGAAAGTAACAGAGAATTATAAAGCGCCAAGTCTAAAGAGGAGAGAGAGAGAGAGAGAGAGAGAGAGAGAGAGAGAGAGAGAGAGAGAGAGAGAGAGAGAGAGAGAGAAAGAGACAGAGAGAGACAGAGACAGAGACAGAGACAGAGAGACTGAGACAGAGAGACAGAGAGACAGAGAGACAGAGAGAGAGAGACAGAGAGAGAGAGAGAGACAGAGAGAGACAGAGAGACAGAGACAGAGAGACAGAGACAGAGAGACAGAGACAGAGAGACAGAGAGACAGAGAGAGAGACAGAGAGAGAGACAGAGAGAGAGCGAGAGAGAGAGACAGAGAGAGAGAGAGAAACAGAGAGAGCGAGAGAGAGCGAGAGAGCGAGAGAGAGAGAGAGAGAGAGAGAGAGAGAGAGAGAGAGAGAGGAAGATGCCAGAATCCTAGATTCAGAGCCAGAAGAGATTGCAGTGGTCATCCCATCTAATTGCCTCATTTCACAGATGAGAAATTTGAGGCTCATAGAGACTCAGGGACTTGGCTAAGGTTGTACAAATGGCAGAGCTGAGATGTATGAACCTGTTCCTCTTGACCTCAAATGCAGAATCTTTTTATAGTTCCACACTCAGTCTTCCATCCTGCTACTTCCCATCCTGCTTGTTCCAGTTCACTGAATCAATAACTCTTTGTTGCACAAACTACATAAAAGAAAATATTCAAGGGGAGACACATAACAGTTGTCTTCAAGTATTTGGGGGAGTTGCATATGGAAGAGATATCAGACTCATTTAGACTGGCTTTAGTGAGCAGAACAAGACAAAATCAATGAAAGTTTCTTTTTTTTTTTTAATTCCTTTTGAGCAGGTAATGAGGAAACCAAATTATCACTCTTTACAGATGATATGATGATATACTGAGAACCCCAGAGATTCTACTAAAAAGCTATTAGAATAATCCACAACTTTAGCATGGTTGCAGGATACAAAATAAACCCACATAAATCCTCAGCATTTTTATACATCACCAACAAAATCCAACAGCAAGAGATACAAAGAGACGTTCCATTTAAAATAACTATCAATAATGTAAAATATTTGGGAATCTATCTACCAAGGGAAAGTCAGGGACTATATAAGCACTTTCCACACAAATACAGTCAGATCTAAACAAATGGAAAAATATCAAGTGCTCTTGGAAAGGCCAAGCGAATATAATAAAGATGACAATATTCCCTAAACTAATCTATTTATTTAGTGCCATACCAATCAAACTCCCAAGAGTATATTTTAATGACCTAGAAAAAATAAACTACAAAAACTATCTGGAAGAACAAAAGGTTAAGAATTTCAAGGAACTAATGAAAAAAAAAATTAAATGAAGGTGGCCTATTTGTTCCAGATCTAAAACTATATTATAAAACAGCGATCATTAAAACCATTTGGTATTGGCTAAAAAATAAACTAGTTGATCAGTGGAATAGGTTAGATTCACAGGACAAAAATAGTCAATAACTAGAATAATCTACTGTTTGACAAATCCAAAGACCCCAGCTTTTGGGGTAAGAATTCACTATTTGACCAAAATTGCTGGGAAAACTGGAAACTAGGCACTTAAAATCGTACACCAAGACAAGGTCAAAATGGGTTTATGAGCTAGACATAAAGAATGAAATTATAAATAAATTAGAAGAATATAGGATAGTTTACCTCTCAGACCTGTGGAGGAAGAAGGAATTTGTGACCAAAGAAGAACTAGAGATCATTATTGATCATAAAATAGATACATTTGATTATATTAAGGTAAAAAGTTTTTGTACAAACAAAACTAATGCCGATGAGATTAGAAGGGAAGCAATAAACTGAGAAAATATTTTTACAATCAAAGATTCTAATGAAGGTCTCATTCCCAAAATATATAGAGAATTGACTCAAATTTATAAAAAATCAAGCCATTTTCCAATTGATAAATGGTAAAAGGATATGAACAGACAATTTTTGGATGAAGAAATTGAAATTATTTCTAGTCTTATGAAAGAGTGTTCCAAATCACTATTGATCAGAGAAATGCAAATTAAGACAACTCTGAGATACCACTACACACCTGTCAGATTGGCTAAGATGACAGGAAAATATAATGTTAAATGTTGGAGAGGATATGGGAAAATTGGGTGGAATTATTGGTGGAGTTGTGAACAGATCCAGCCATTCTGGAGATCGATTTGGAACTATGCTCAAAGGGTTATCAAACTGTGCATACCCTTTAACCCAGTAGTGTTACTATTGGGCCTATATCCCAAAGAGATCTTAAAAAAGGGAAAGGGACCCACATTTGCAAAAATGTTTGTGGCAGCCCTTTTTGCAGTGGCAAGAAACTGGAAATTGAATGGATGCTCATCAATTGGAGAATGACTGGACAAATTGTGGTACATGAGTGTTACGGAATATTATTGGATTTAACATTTACTTTAAAATATTTAACATGTATTAAACTACCTGCCATCTAGGGGAGGGGGGAAGGAGGGGAAAAGTTGGAACAGAAGGTTTTGTAAAAGTCAAAGTTGAAAAACTATCCATGCATATGTTTTGTAAATAAAAAGCTAAAATAATAATTTTAAAAAATCTTTTTTCTTTTTAAATTTTTTTCTTAATAGTATTTTATTTTTCCAATTACATGTAAAAATAGTTTTCAGCATTCATTTTTGTAAGATTTTGAGTTCCAAATTTTTCTCCTTTCCTCCCTACTTTTCCCTTTCTTCAAGACAGGAAGCAATCTGATATAGATTATACATGCATCATCATGTTAAGCATGAGTGAAAGTTTCAAAGAGGTAAATTTCTGCTTGGTATAGGATAACAATAACTCTTTTTTTCTCCCTTTTTCTGAGGGGTTAAATGACTTGCCCAGGGTCACACAGCTAGGAAGTATTAAGTGTCTGAGACCAGATTTGAACTTGGGTCCTCCTGAATTCAAGGCTGGTGCTCTATCCACTGCGCCACCTAGCTGCCCCAACAATGACTCTTGATGAGAGATATTTAAACATGGAGAAAGCTACCTTGGTAGTGGGTCACCCCTACTAGAGATCTTCAGGCTGAGATAAAGAGATGACCCTTTGCTAGGATAGCAGAAGTGGAACCCATGATCCCTGTGGTCTCTCCAACCTTAAAGCTTTATGATTGTTTTTTACTGGCTCCCCACTTGCTTCTACTCTAATGATTTCTATCCCACCCACTCTTCCCACATAATATAATAATTCATTTTGTGGCTCACGGACCATTTTTTCTAGCATTGTTTTCTGGATTGACTTCCACATGTCAATTATATGCTTCAAGCTATTGAATCTCTTGGACCTTTCCATCAAAAATCAATGAACTCAAGGTTATTGTAAAATGGTTTTGTTTTTTCATTTAAACGTGTGTATTTCTCTCCTATAGCATTCTTTGTCACCCCACTTCTTAACCTTCTTTCAGACCAGAACTAGCCACTATGATAGCCACACAGTATGATAGCCACTATGGGGATCTAATCCTCATTTTTAAAGGAGAGATGGGAAACTTCATTTCAGGAACATTAATAAAGATCAGTCTTGAGGCAGGCAATCAATCAACAGACTTATTTATTGAGTACTTGCCAGGCACTAAGCTAGGAACTTTGGCTGGGAATACAAATGTAAGAGTAAAACAAAGTCTGCTCTGAAGAAGCTTACATTCTAAATGGGAGTGGTCGACAGAGGGAAACAGCAGGCACGTATATAGGCAAACATAAAACAATGGCAAAAGAGAAAAGGTAATGGAGTTGGGATGAGGGGAGGGAAGTACTCTAGCCACTAAGAGGATTAAGAAAGACCTCAAGTAGAAGATGGTGTGTGAATCTTGAAAGAAACCAGAGAGTCCAAGGGACAGAGGCAAAGAGGGAGTGCACTTCACACATGGTTGGCGGTCCATGCAAAGGCACAGAGATGGAAACATAAAATAGCAGGGAGGTCATCTTGACTGGAACAAAGACTGTGTGAAGGGGAGTAGCATGTGATCATATTGGAGAGGGCTGATGGTGCTAGGCTGTGAAGAACTTTAAATACCAAACAGAGGATTTCATATTTGATCCCAGGGGTATAGGAAAATACTACACTTTATTGAGTAGGAAAGGGACATGGTCAGATTTGTGCTTTAGGGAAATTATTTTGGGGACTCTGTGGAGGACAGAGTAGACTTTGAGTCGGGGAAAAGAACTAAGTCATTGTTATAGTCTTGGAGAGAGGCAGTGAGAGCTTTAATTAGGGTGAGTGCTAGGCTGGAGATGGAAACAACAGGACTTTGCAACTGATTGGTTATGTGGGGCATGTGAGGGCGAAGGAGTTGGAATGACCACGAGGTTGTGGATTTAGATGACTGGAAGGATGATGGAGCCCTTTCAAAGAGAAAAGTTTGGTAGGGAAGACAATGAGTTCTATTTGGGACATTTGTGTTTAAGATCCCTATGGAATATCCAGTTCGAAATGTTCAATAAACGGACGAACTGAGTTACCTACAAGTCATTCTATTTGTCTGAAGATCTCAATTTTTCCCTCATTTTCTCTGATCTTGTGGTCATTTTCAAAGTCCCTAGGTGCTGACCGAATGGCTCCTCGGTAGAGATATTGGGTCTTTGAGCATCCCCATCCTGGCAGATCACCGAGGTTTGAGGACAGCAACAGGGAAGAGGAGATAATTTCTGCTGTAACTCCTCCTTCACCCACCTCAGCCAGGATCTTATCCCATGAATCACTGCCCCACTATGTATTATTCCGAATGTCCTAGCTGACAACGGCGTGCTTAGATCCAAAAGCAGCATCCTCTTTTTAGAGGCCCCACGCCCAGCATGTATCATCTGTAATCGTGGACAACAATTCCAGTAAGTCCTTGCCCGGTCAGAGCTGCTTGCTCCTAGAACAACAAAATCAAAGAGAAAAGATGAATGTATATAGACAAAGAATGAAGAATCACACCTGTCTGCAAAGGAGGAACTCCTAATAGTTTCCTGAATGGATAAATGATGACTTGTAAGCAGCTTTTTAAAAGCTTTCATGGGGTTACAGGCTCAAAGTCTGCTGTAAGGGAGAATTCGTAATGGGGCTTGAACATTCAATGGTGTTTTGCTATAGCCGCGAGCTTAATAGAAAGTATTAGACCTTGGAAGGAAGATCAGTGACCTAGAGACCATTTTAAAGAATGAAGCATTTCGATGTTTGCTGTTCCATTTTATTTTTAACACTTAAAATATGATTTTGAGTGATGGGAATGATCTCTTTATTGCTGCCTTTTATCCCAATAGGTAAAGGACCAAATCATCTCCTTTTTATCTCCTTCCACCCCAGGCTGAGCAGCTTCATCACCCCAAACTGCCACTTGAGGGCAGTCAAAAGCTGCTTTCCATTCCTATCCCAGTTCTTCCAGTTTTTCTTTCCAGTTCTCAAAGGGAACTCGGGTCTCAGTTCCTGGTCCTCTGTTTAATAGGAGGGGTGGGGTTCTCTTACAAAGGAGAGAGAATGGAGAAAATATGCACTAACGGGTGGGAAAATAACTACAGTGTTAAGGAATACAATGTGTATTTAATTCCTAAGGAAGATTGGGTTTGAATAGATAAAAGTCAGTCAAAAATTCAAACCTAGAAAGAACCTTAGAAGCCCCCCTAGTCCAAATTCTTTATTTTATGGTTCATAAAATATTTAAGATCATATACAGTAAGAGGCACAACCACAATTTGAACCCATAACTTCTGATTCTAAATTCAATGATCTTTGCACTCCGTCATGCTGCAAATTGAGGGAAGGAACCTATAAAGAAGTCACACCTTTTAAAAAAGGCACAAAGTTAGAAACCAGGCAGTGGAGTGACAAGTGGCGGGATAGGGGTGATCTAGAATGCAAAGCCAGGGAAACTGGGCTGACTGGAACTCTAGCCCATAGAACACAGACGATCTAGAACACAAAAACATAGGGAAATAGGTGCTCTAGAATGCAATGACATGGAAAGCGGCTAAACTAGAACATGAAGATGTGGGGAAACTGGTGATCTAGAATGCAAGTCACAGAAACTGGGCTATATAACATGCCAGGCCATGGAAACCAGGCTAACTAAAATACCAGGCCACAGAACACGGGTGATCTAGAACACCTTGACACAGAAAGCAGCTGATGTTGAACATGAAGATGCAGGGAAACTGGTGATCTGGAATGCCAAGTCATGGAAACCGAGCTGCCTGTGGGCTAACTAGCATGCCAAGCCACAGAAACCGGACTAACTGACTTTGTGCCTTTTCTCAGAAATTTCTGACTGTGCCTTTTCTAGGAAACTTTCTTCTGCTTCCTGAGGAAGTGAGAGCAGAATTCCACCTACTGTAACTCTTTTAAACTTGGACTAAAACAGCTTGCCTAGGAGATCCACTTTCCCTGCTCCACTCAACAAGGCAGTTTAATTAACGGGCACATAGCCCAATGATGGCATTCTCCTTCAGAATGTCACTAACAAGGGATGATCCATCTTTGCAAATAGCTAGTTGGCCCATCTTTCTGGAAGCATTTCAGAAATAGGACTCAGCATCATATGGTTCCTGAAAAGTGATTGTTCTGCGAAGCTGTGACTCCCAGGGAGCCTCCCCAGAAAGATCTTCGAGTGGTCCTTCGTGCAGCCAGGATACCAAGGGAGATGGGCTGTATGTGAGGTAGGGGCGGGAGCATTCATCAATTGAGCAAAAGCTCAATAATATTAATAGGACTCTTATGCTGTTCCTGTTCTCCTTGAATCTGTTGTTCCTTGTTTCCTTCCTTCCTTCCTTCCCTCCTTCCTTCCATCCTTCCTTCCGTCCTTCCTTCCTTCCTTCCTTCCTTCCTTCTTTCCTTCCTTCCTTCCTTCTTTCCTTCCTTCTTTCCTTCCTTCCTTCCTTCTTTCCTTCCTTCCTTCCTTCTTTCCTCCTTCCTTCCTTCCTTCTTTTATTCTTTCTTTCCTTCCTTCCTTCCTTCCTTCCTTCCTTCCGTCCATCAATCTATCCATTTAATAATGAAGATGTATCAGGGCAGCTAGGTGGCGCAATGGAGAGAGCACCAGCCCTGAAGTCGGGAGGACCTGAGTTCAGATGTGGTCTCAGACACTTAACACATCCTAGCTGTGTGACCCTGGGCAAGTCACTTAACCCCAAATGCCTTTAAAAAAAAAAAATTATCAAGTATTCACTGCCTGTTTTGTCCCACACTGTGTCAGGAATGTGGGACAAAGACTTGGGAGGAGAATGCAAAAAAAAAAAAAAAAAAAAAAAGTGGAATTAATTTTTTCTTTCATGTCCACAAGGAGCTTATTATCTAGTTGGGGAGGTTAGATATAATGCAGGCGGGGGGGAGGGGGAAGGGGGGAACAGCCAGCTTCCAGATCCTTGGAGATTCTCTAAGAAGATTCCCACCAAGTTCTTCAGGGAAATTAAGGCCAGATTTGAACCTTAAGTATATGTAGCTTTGCTTCTCCATCACCACAGCTTCTGAGTTCATCCACTTATCTACCTTCCATCCTTAGAAAATGGTAGAAAAGTGCATGACAGGAAAAAAATTATGATAAAAGTTGGAGGGGCTGTGGGAAAACTGGGACACTGATGCATTGTTGGTGGAGCTGTGAAAGAATCCGGCCATTCTGGAGAGCGATCTGGAATTATGCCCCAAAAGTTATCAAACTGTGCACACCCTTAGACCCAGCACGCCATTGCTGGGTCTGTATCCTAAGGAAATCATAAAGAAGGGGAAAGGACCCTCATGTGCAAACATGTTTATACAGCTCTCTTTGCGGTAACAATGAATTGGAAAAGGAGTAGGTGCCCATCAATTGGGGGAATGGCTGAACAGGTTGTGGTACATGAAGATAAGGAAATATTATTGTTCTATTAAAAAATGGACAAGCTGACTTTAGAAAGTCCTGGAAAGATTTACATGAGCTAATGCTGAGAGAAATAAGCAGAACCAAGAATACATGGTACCCAATAATAGCAAAAATGGGCAGTGATGAACTATGAAAGACTTGGTTCTCAGTGGTTCAGTGATCCGAAGCCATCCCAATAGGCTTTGGACAGAAAATGCCATATGCCTCCAGAAAAAGAACTAAGGAGACTGAATGTAAATCAACACATGCTAGGTTCACTGCTTTTTTTGTGTTTGTTTGTTTGTTTGTGTTTTTTTTCTCTCCCTTGCTTTTTTCCTTTTGCTCTGATTTTCCTCTCCCAACATCACTCAAAAAGCAATGTATATTAATAATAAATAAACTTACAATAAAAATGGTAGAAAAGTGCTTTTAGTTGACATATTTCAAGAAGTCCTTTTAGTGGGAAACAGCCATTGCATCCTGAGGACCATGGAACTTTTCTGTCCTCCCTGCAGTGAAATCCAACAATATCTGATGTCTCTCTAAGTAAATGTGAGTTCCTTATGAACAAAGACTATCTCGCTTTTCTATTTGCCTCCCCAGTGTCCCTAATAATTTGCTCCCACCTAACCGGCAGGGTCAGAGAAGCTCTCTGAGCAGCTCCCTACATTGCTGAAGACTTGGGGTAGAGGTAATAGGGAGGAGGAGGACAGCAGAGAACTGTGAATTCTTCAGTCTGGCTAGTGAGCCAGCTCTGGTAGAAAGGTCAGCACCTGCCCCTTCACCCCTGATAAGGGAGTAGCCCCTTGAGCATCTCCCTCCTGGCTCTCCCAATCTCTCCCCTCATGCATGTTCAAGCCTTTGGGTGGGGGCTTACCGAGCGCCTCCATTTCACATGAGTCACAGCCAGAACCATGTAGACGTGCCAGGATTGCAGCAGGTAGCAGCAGCAGCAAGATAAGGATGCCAAGGGGACACTAGGTTGTCCTCAGCGCTGGCTCCCTGGATGTACCAAAAATAACCTACCAGCCTGAAGGACCAATCAGAACACAGATAATTCATCTTGTGTCTGGGACCACCCATGGGGCTCTCGGGCTGCAAAGGACTAAGCCCACAGCAAGGACCTGTGAAGAAGCAGACAAGCTGGACTCTGGAAGGCACTGCCTTCTTTGTGACCTTGAACAAATGGCTTCTCCTCTCAGGGCTTCTCTAAAGTGATCTCTAAAATGGAGGGGTCGAACTAGATCTCTCAGAGCTCTCCATCTCCTGTGGAGTCCTGTAGAGGGTTAAAACTAGAAAGACACCCAGTTCAGCCCCACCTGGCCCGTGCCGTGTCATTTTGCAGCTGGAGAAACTGAGGCAAAGAGAAGGGGAGTCCAAAGTCACTAAGGTGCTAACGGAGCTGGGGTGAATTCTATGTATATAAAATTACCAAAGGAAAACCTCATAATAGCCACAAACAGCACTGCACCCCAGGAGCCCCTGCATCCAACTCCCCAAGTTCAGTCACTTGAAAGAAACCATGTCTCTCATGCAAGGAGATAGCTGTCAAAAAGCAAGCCCAGCCTCCTCACCCAAGAAACACAGCAGAGTCAGCTGTCAAAACACCAAGCACAGGGAAAGTCCAGGGGATGGCTGGGAAAGGAACACATGGGATGAGAGATTCAGCAGCTGATACTTGTGTCATGATTAGGAGGAACCGGCAAACTTTGGGGTGGGGTGATTCAAATAGACTGGTGGAAGGGCTAGCAGACTGGTGGGGATGGGAGATGCCAGCAGACTGGGAGGGGGGTACTGGGAGGCAGGTGGGGATAGGGGGGATGTGAGCAGACTGGTGGGGATGGCAGATGCCAGCAGACTGCCCTGGTGCTGTGGTCTGAGTTGGCCACTTTTCTTTGTGCAGGGCAGGTTAATATTGCATGAAATCAAATGGACTCCACAACTGAGAAACTCAGAGAGCATCTCTGAAGCCGCAAACAAACTCAAGAAGTTTCTCAAGCACAACGTGGAGACACCCACAATTTTTTGTATATTTCTGTGGGTCACTCTAACCTCCTGGGAAATCTTCTATTTGGATTTCAGTCCTCTTCTCTCTTGACTTTTGTTTCTTTTGGCAATCTCAGAGTTTCTCATGGATTCAATAATCATCTTGCAGATGGCTCCTGGATCTAGTCATACAAGGATAAACTCTTTTCTGAACTCCAATTCTTCATCACCCATCTCCTCTCACACATTTTCTTTTTCTTTTTTTTTTTCTTTTTTTTTTTCCCCCCTGAGGCTGGGGTTAAGTGACTTGACCAGGGTCACCCAGCTAGGAAGTGTTAAGTGTCTGAGGCCAGATTTGAACTCAGGTCCTCCTGAATTCAAGGCTGGTGCTCTCTCCACTGCGCCACACATTTTCACCTGAAAAGCAGAAAGCATCTCCAACCCATTTTACCCCCAAGAGAAGTTATTATTCATTTCCTCCAAGCCCCTCCTTCCTAACTTCCTGATTCTGCCAAGGATGCTCAACTACCATCACTCCTCTAAATCACCCACATTCACAGCCTTGAAGTCATCCTCAGCTCTTCACTCTCCCCTTCTATCCTTGCAATACCCAGAAAGCTGCCATGTCCTATTGCTTGGATATCTGCAGTGTCTTCAAATTCATCCCCTTCTTTCCACTCACATAGTGACCACTGTGGTTCAGGTTTCTCATCTGAACTATCCTAATAGCTTCCTATTGCTTCCCATGTTCAATCCATCTTCCACACAGCTGTCAAAGTGATAATCCTAAAATAAAGATCTAATCAGGTTACTCCTTTGCTCACAGACTCAGGTGTCTCCCTATTGACCCAAAAGTAAAACAGATTTGTCTTTTAGGCATCTCAAATCTCTTACAATCCGTCTCCAGCCTCCTTTTCCAGATTCATCATACATTAATTTTCCTTCATGCAATGAGACTGGCTTTCTTCATGAACAACATTGTATGTTTCATCTCCAAGCCTTTCTACAAACTCTCTCTCATGCTGGGAATGTGCTTCTTCCTCACTCCTACCTCTTAGAATCCCTAGTGGCCTTAAAAGTTCATCTTAAATGTGACTCCTATGTGAGGATTTTGCTGATATTCCCTTTCCCCCTTCTCAATTGCTACTGCTTCCCGGGCTCCTGAAATCACCTTGCATTTACTTTGAATATATTTTTCACTTCCTTATCTGTGTATATTGTCACCCCTAACCCATCCATGCAGATGTTGCTGTTGGTTGTCCTTTGTTCTCAAAGAATACCATGATATTAGGCCGTGAGATGTAAGTGATTTGGGCTGTGCAAAGTCACCGGCCTCAATTTTCCCTCCAGAGCCATTTAGGTCCAGTAGTCGAAGGTAGATCTGGACCACCAGAGATGGCCTCCAGTACAGTAGGGGACTTTGGCCTTTTTAAGCTAAAGTCTTGAGCAGATCTCAGTTTGACTGAGACAATACCCATTCAGTTAGTAAGGCGAGGTAAGAATTGCCATAAAGAATGGCCTCTTTTACTTGGTCAAAAAAACCCAACGCATTTTGCGAAGAGAAGACTGGATTTCTGACCAAAATAGAAACAATTGCTATTTACATTCATCCTGAGTTACTTTAGACCAAGCAATGACCAAGTAGACTTGGTCTGGACCTGTTTGTTGGTCAATCAAAGAAAGCCCTGAGTGACTGGAGTTTAAAGCATGGTTCTTAAGAAAGAAATCTAGCCTTCAAACTTCAAAATATCTGGAAGATTTAGGCAATCACAATAAAAATCACATTTCTTTGGGCAGGCACATAGAAATAAAGAGGCTGTTATTTGTCCTGCATTATTCTCCAGGACCTACTATAATTCTTGGTACATAGAAGGTACCTAATAAATGCTTATTGATGGACAACTTCAGTCCAGGGGACCAAAACATCCTGGTTGAGTAGGAATGTTTCTGCAACTGAAATCTATGCATCTTTTTCTTCCTAAGGAAAGTAAGAACTCAATGATCTGGTCAATTTTATAATAATGAGAGGAAGTCACCGCTGATGAAATCCGGCTCCAGACTTAAGCTAAGTGCGTTTTTATCTAAAAGATCAGGTTTGGGACATCCTTTATTAATATCCTTTATTCTAATCACGTGACAGGAAGAATTAAAAACTGTTACAAGGCATTTAAAGAAGGGAGAAATTATCACGGAGTAGAACAAAATCAGAAGCTTTGAGGAAGAAGTGGGGCTTTACCCGAGTCTTGAAGAAAAGTCATTTATTTAAGTAAAGAAATAGACAAGGGAAATAGGTAAGAGAAAGAACTTGGGTAAAAACTCTGCAGGGTAGGCTGCAGTATGCACGGCACTCCCCCTTTAAGAACTAGAGGAGACCACGGCTGTCATAGTGGATTCCTGACCAGTCCAAATGCCACACAAGGATTTGGCCAAGACAAGCTGTCATTTCACTGCTGGTTCTGAGCTCCTGCTTTGGCTCCCTATAATCCTGAACAAGCGTCCCCACCCCACCTTTCTGATCTTTGAGCCCTTATACGAGCTCGTTTACATTGGCTTCTCCCTCTATCTTGGTTTGAACCTTGGCCCAGACTCGGACCATCGACTTCTTTTCAGTTCTCATTTACTGCATCTTCCCTGAGAGACAAAGCTACCTTCTATCTGCTAATGATTAACTCTCCCGTGGCAGATGCTGAGCAGCTCAGTGTGCCTGAAACAGAAATGGAGAGTCCGAGTTGTCATAGACACCAAGGCCATTTGTGCCAGCTGAACCCGGCAGGAATCCTGCTGCAGCGCTGCTGATAAGTAGCCTCCAAGGAAGGGGAATCCACTGTTTCCTGAGGCGGCTTGTTTTGTGCAAGATAGCTCTAGTCAATGGGAAGCCAAAATTTGCCCCTCTGCAATTTTCACTCTTTTTTTTTGTGGAAGAACAAATCTATTTCTCCATCCCTGAACAGCCTTTTAGAAATTTTCAAACGGCTCTCCTGTCCCGCATAAGTCTCCACAACCTAAATGTCTCATAAAGCTTCCCCTCATCCTAGCTGACCTCCTTTGAATATTCTGGGTCATCACTGGCTTTCTTCATTGTGCAAACTTGAACTGAAAATAATCCTTTAAAAAGTTGTCTGACCAGGGAACAAAAGGACGACCACCTCTCTCATTCCAGAACCTAACTTTGGAGTCAGAAGGGACTTTTTTTTTTTTTTTTTTTTTTTTTTTTTCCTGAGGCTGGGATTAAATGACTCGCCCAGGGTCACACAGCTAGGAAGTGTTAAGTGTCTGAGGTCACATTTGAACTCAGGTCCTCCTGACTTCAGGGCTGGTGCTCTATCCAGTGTCCTGCAGAAGAGACTCTTAACCTGGGGTCCACAGATAGATTTCAGAGAGTCCATGCACTTAGATAGGACAAAAATACATCTTTATTTAAATAGATTTGGTTTCCTTTGTAATCCTTTGTGGATTTTGTTTTAGACATTAAAATGTTCTAAGGAATACATGATGCAAAAATCCTCACCTTATTTCAAAGAAAAATTAAGGCCAACAGGGATTATTTGCCCAGAATTACTTATCTAATAAATGTCTGAACCCAGGTCTTCCTTACTTTAGATTCCACATTCTAACCACTACATCAAAATGCTTCACATAATGGTTACAATCATATTACATTTCCAGAGTCAGTCACATGGTTGATTCATCAAAGCCAAAAAAGAAAGGGGAAGGAAGAAGAGCAAAGAGGAAGAAGAAAGACAGACAGAAAGACAGCTAAAATTTGCCCCTCTACAATTGAAAAAGAAGAAAGAGGAGGAAGAGGAGGAGGAGAAGGAGGAGGAGAAACAGGAGGAGGAGGAGGAGACAGACAAGACATAGGCAGAGAGAAGGGGAGAGGGAGGAGTGGGAGAAGAGATAGGGGAAAGGAGAAAGAGACAGACACAGAGAACAGTTAAATTATCTTGGAGTAAAGGGACAGCGATCATATTAGGTCCTTGTCCTCATTTTATAGGGGTTACCAAGAGGTTAATTGAAACAACTTGTCAAAAGTTGTGCAGCAATTCAGTGATGGAACTTCAGGCCTGAGCGGGCCCCTTGATTGACGCCACCACTAAAAGCATCCCTTTCTATGCACTTGAGATGAAAGGTGGTCAGTGGACTTTCTTTATCTAGTAATTGCCTTCCCTGCCCCCACCAAGATAAAATTTTAAAAGTGCACTTTGCTATCGCTGAGATGAAAAGCATCATGGGAGAATCTTTGTCCAGAACACAAATTCCTAATGGGGGGGGGGGGGGAGAGAGAAACAGAAGCAACCAGTGAATGCCCCTCGACTGAGTCAGAGGGAGGGTAAATGGATGACCTTGCACTGAATTTCAAAGTCCTGTCCAAATTTTTGAGCCAGGTGGTCTCGGACTCCAAGCGCATATTTAACAACACTCATTTATTGTTCATTCCTTTCCATTCAAAAATCATTTCATGAGATCTTCTCTGTGTTCAACAGTGCGTTAGCCACAGTGGGAACTGAGACAAAAGCAGAACACTCCCTGTCCCCTAGGGGTTTGTAGTTTCCTTGGGGAAAGCAACACGGTCACAGAAGAATAAAATTATTCCAAAGGAAGTGGTTTGGGGGTAGAAGGTGGCACGGGGGCTGACCCTGGAGTGGAGCGCAGGGTCTTGCCCATCTAGACATTCACTGACACAAAAAGGTGATTTATCGGAGGTTACTTACCTTGGGGGGATCTACACCACATGGTGGTGCTCTGAGCCTTGACGGGCTGGGCAGAACTGGGTAAAAATGAGGGATTATTACCCCAGTAAGCTGCAGGGGAGCTGAGGGATCATCTGAATGCTTTAAACCTTTGTATTTGTTCCTGGGCTCTTGTGAGTCCTTCCTAGGGTAAAACAAGGGGGGGGGGGGCTGCACCTGATAACCACATTCTATACTGAATTTTCTGTGAATGATTTGGAGATCCTGTCACCTGCATTTGAGATACCCTAAAACACAGGTATCAAACTCCAGGTTGGTCCATCGATGCCCGCAAACTGGAAATCAGAACATTTAACAAAATAAATAAAAATACAATACGATCTAGATAATGTCAATTTGTGGTTTTCTAAGTCAGGGTGGAGCTTTTTGGAATCCCTTCCTACTGACTCCGGCACTGTGGCCTTAGTCACAACCTATATGAAAGACTTATTTTGTAGACTTTTCCAGATGATGATCTAAAGGGCTTTAGTCCCACTCCTGGACACATCCCACGTGTGCTCAAATCCGCCTTTGGGAGCCTTGGGCTCTGTTTTGGGCTTCCCACTGCGCTTGTATTTTTACAACCCAAATCTCAAAGACTTATTCACTGAATTACATATATTACATATTCATCTGACTACTAGGACAAAGGGCTGCGTGACATACTTTGGGAGACCGCCAAGGGCCTCATGTGACGGGTCCTCAGACTGGAGATCTCTGTGCTCCAGGGGGTGCGTATTTTTGTTTGTTTCTTTTTTCTCTTAAGGAGAAACTCTGCAGTGGGCTTGCCTATTCCTGCTTCTCCGGAGAGAAGTTCCTGGGGAAGTGTGGAAGGCCCCCATCTCTGGCAAGGAGCAGGGATACTTTACCGAGGAGTCCAACACCTAGCTATAATTAACCGCTTTATCAGCTGCCCGGCAAACCTATCATTGAGGATTGCTAGAGAAAAGAAAACGTGGGTTTCCCAGCTGAGACTGTTTGGAACCTGGGCTCCGGGGTTTCCAGAACTGAAACTATCATTAAACATTCCTACCACAAAAGGGGGTCATTAGGTGCTCGAGGCCATTCCTTTTAAATGCCTGCTTGTTTTTGTTGTGGGTCTCACAAAGATTCGCGTCCTTGGGCAGAAGAGCCGGCCGTGGCATCCCTAAGATTTAACCTTGGCTTCTGGTGGACAGCTACAATAAGGGCTGGAAAGTGGGTTGCCCACAGTCCTCCCCACCCTCAATTTGCCGGTTAACAATGGCTGAGGGGGAGGGATGCTGCAGGAAGAATTATGAAGTGGGTAGCTGTTGTTTGTCCTCGGTTCTGGAATAGGACCATGACATCAGGAGGTGATGCTGCGACATTCAAGTGAATTGGATGTAAGTGGGGGAGGGCTGTGCAAGGTCCCCTGCCTCATTTTTCCCTTCAGAGCCATCTGTGTCCAGGGGCAACATATAGATCAAGATGACTGGAGATGGCCCTGGAGGAATGAAGGGGGAAGTTCACCTTTGATATCCTTCCTTCTTCTCCCTTAGGCTTATTCTCCCTCCTCCTTCCCCACACTCTCCTACCAAGCACCCCCAATCCCACCAAGACGCAAAAACACTCAGATGTGCCATTGGGAAAGAGGGAAAGGGTCTTAGAGCAAGGGTCCTTAATCAATTTTTGTGCCATGGTCCCTGTGTGATGAAGCCTTTGGACACCTCAGAATCATATTTTTAAATGCAAAAAAAAAATTATATATATATAGATATAGATATAGATATAGATATATATATATACAGAATTTAAAAGAAAGCAAACGTGAGTGAAATTAAATATGTGATTTTCCCCCCATCCAAGCTCATAGACCTCCTGAAATCTATCCACCAAAGTATCCATGAACCCCAGTTTAGGAACTTCTACCTTAGAACTAGTAAATGCATCGCAAAGAGGGGTTTAAAGCCAGAATCTAAATTCAAATCCCATCTAGATAAGCTTGAGTAACTTAATCTCTTGCAGCCTCAGTTTCCTTATCTGCAAAATGGGAAAGTTAAAGATGTAGAATCTCTTCCAGCTCTAGACACATAGTCCTGGAGTCAATTTTCTGAACCTGACTTGTCCAAGCAAGTTAAAGGCAGAGCAGGCTTTCCCCGCTCACTCACAACTCACTGTCACAATGAGACTGGTGGTGTTAATGGGAGAGCATGGCGGAGTGCACAGAGAGCTGTTCTCGGAGCCAGGAAGACACATTCCGCACACTGACAGTGCAGAATGGCCAAGTCACTTGATCAGGACAGTCCCCTATTAGTTGAGGAGTAAAGGTTGGTCCGTATTGATAGATTTCTTTGTTAGGATCCCCCCACAGCCAAGAAATCACAGATCTAGTCCGAGAAAAGTCGGCTGTGTTGTAACTGTTGACTTCTGTCAAGCTTGCAGACTGCTATAAACCCCTCACACCTGATCTTTTTAGTAAATACATGGTTCAATCCAACTTTGCCTCTCCTGCCTTGTACTTGTAAAGCTGATTACTCACCCCAAGAATTTAACATTTATCTGTATTCCATTTCATTTTAATAGTTGAATGCTTTATTGCAATTCTTTATAGCAATTATTACTTAAATCAATGAGGCTAGAGCAGGTCATGATACCAGAGGAGGTAAATTGCTTCAGGATACAGCCCAGAAAGTGGAGGGTGAGGGAGAAGAAGTAGATATTAGACAATGGAATGTCCCTTTAGCCATCAAAAGTCTGCCTTTTGGAGCAACCATGGGAATTTAAGGGGAATCATGCAAGCATAATAACTTGAGGCTGCATGCTAACCAGGTTCTAAGATTAGTCAATATTTTGTGCACAGCACGTCCCTCTGATAAATCAGGAGCTCTCTGAAGGCTGGCCATGTCTTACTCAAACTTTATGTCTTCTGCAAGCCCCACAGGACGACCTGAGCACAGTGGGTATTTAATGAATGTTGGTTGGACTGAAATGAATTGACTTGTTCCATTGAATCCTCCCCTTCCCAAGGTCACAATTATTGACATCTATCATTATCCCCATCATCAACACTACCATAAATCATAGCCTTACTGCTCTAAGCAAATAAAGAGTTCTTAATCCTGCTGGCATTATGAGCATGGTATGGTCACTCCTTAGGTGTCTGCAGTATTCAATTCATCCCCAAGTACTTGAGCATAGTCTCCCTCCACTTAGATCCCTTTGGATTTTTTGTAATTCTTATTTTTCTAAGATTATGGTGTTCCACGATCGATAACCATATAGCATTAATAGGAGAATAGACCTGATGTTATTAAAGATAAAGGCTTTTGTAGTAGTAAGCAGTCTGGAATTATGGAAAACACCTCATCGTTTCCCAAATGCAATTAAGCACATTTTCGACCTTCTACTCAATTCTGGGCCTTGTTCATTAACCGTTGTAATACTAATGCTTACATTGTTGAGCTAAGTTAAGGAGCTGCACAGTCATAGTCTAGAATGTATTTTTCATCTTCTTACTTATATCAGTGCAATTTCTTTTTCACTACTGGGGATCTCACTTTGTAGTGTTCCTCGGCTTGAGGCTATTTGTATAATGTGCTTGCAAATAGGAGCAGGTGGAGACTTGGTTTTGGGATTGTTTTTATCTAAAATCTGAGTGGACATCTTACATCTTTTATTAGCATATTTGTGTTTTTCGGTTTATTTGATATCGATACTCAATGAGCAAATTATTAAATAAATTTATTACATTTTCATGTTCTGTAACAAAAACATATGATTTTAATGTGTGCATAAAATACACTTTGAGGAGAGCCTTCAAGGCCACACTTTGTTCTACTGAGTCAAATGCCTTCTAAAAATTTATAAACTATATACAAAAAAAGAGTTCATGTTCTCTACCCATTTTTGTCAGTCTGTTTTAGAAAATCTTCTATGAAAGCATGCTTATTTTCTTTTTTTCATGTTATCATCAAGGCTAGCATCCTCGATGAATAGACCATTGAATAGACATGAATAGTGCATTATTCTAAAGATTTTATAGAGATGGGAAAGCAAGAAAACTTGTCAATAGTTGATTTCGTTTTGACTGACCTTTTTTGTTTTAGGAGAAATAGTCTGCCTTCCTCTCCCCCCCCTTCCCCCGTCCCCATTCTGTTGGAATTGTCCCTTCTTTGGGGAAAATCAAATCTTAAAAATCAAACCCTGGGTGCCTTTAAAACCGTATTCCCTTCAGATGATATTTCTCTTCTGTGTATTTCATAAGGTCCAATTGTTTTTCTTGGCTTCATCTTATTAAACCTAATTTCTTCTTTATCCCATATTGTATTGAATACCATAATGGTAGAATTAAGACAATAGTTCCATTATCGTTGCTGAAAAAATAAATCATTATAAAAATGCCCACAACATGTACCAATTCACATCTTTTTATTATTCTTCTTTCTATTTAATCTACAAATACCATCACCATAATCCCTCTCAGCTGGCTCTCATACTCAGCTCTCTAGGGCCTATTTTGTCCTTAACTGCTTTTCATTGTTTTATGAGGCAATACTGCAAGTAATTTTCTGTTATCCTCCTTTATACTATCAGCTTTGGCTCCCCCATCTATTTAGTTTGTGTTTTGTGATTTGTTCAGGGTCCTCATCATGGAAACTACTTTGCGTCTTTTGTTTTCCGGTCATTTCAGTCACACCCAACTCTTCATAATTCCATTTGTGTTTTCTTGGCAAAGATACTGGAGTGATTTGCCATTTCCTTCTTCAGCTTAATTATAAATGAAAAAACTGAGGCCAAAGGGTTAAGTGACTTGCCCAGAATAATAAGTGCCTGAGACTTTATTTAAACCAGGAAGATGAACTCTGGTACTCATGGCACACCTAACTGCCCCTTGCATCTTTTAGAGTTCCCTAAGACAGGATTCTCAAACTTTTTCTATTTGCCACCTCTTTTTACCCAAGAAATTTTTATGGGGCATCGGGTATATAGGTATATAAATAGATATACAAATCAAACATTTACTGATGATAAATCATGATTTTGTGACCCCTACATTCAGTTATCTCCCTATGGGTTCATGATCCACAGTTTATGAAGCTTTGCTCTAAGAAATGGTGAAAAAGTCAACACTTTTGTCTCCCATCTTTTTGAGCTGATGGCTGATTTTAATGGGTCGATTCAAAGCTTCTATCATAGTATAAATCTTGTCATGTTTATCTTTCCTTTTAGTTTGGTATTTAATTTGACCTTAGTTCTAACAAGTCAATGGTCTAACTGCACATACTGCTGATTTTGAATTGACTACTTCATTTATAACTAGCCCAGTCATGTCTGTTAAAATACAATTTCTTTTTTTCTTTCTTTTTTATAAAATGATGTTCAGTGCTCCAAATCTACCTCTTTCTAACTACAAACTACAAACCCTTAATGAGGAGCAGCTACACAGCCCAGTGGATAGATCTGGAGATAGGAATACCTGAGTTCAAATCCAGCCTCAGATACATACTGTCTGACCTGGACAAGTCACTTAACCCCAATTGCTTACCAAGAAAAAAAAAAAGACCTTAACTTGATCCTATTATTCTCAAATTATTATTCTATAGCTATCTTCTCTTTCACAGCTAAATCCCTAGAAAATTATGCTTTATACTTCTAGCCTCCACATTCTATCCTCTTCATTGTCAACCACACACATGTGACTTCTGCCTTTACCGCTCAACTGAAATTACTCCAAAGTTACCATCAGTGTCCTAGTCTGGTGGCTTGACATCTTTGCTGATATCTGACACTGTTGCTCACTTTCTCCTCCACAAACAATCCTTCATCTCCTGAGGTTTTTGTGATACTGCTGTATTCTCAGTATACTCTCAGAATACTCAGTGTTCTCCTATCTATCTGACCATTTCTCACTTCCCTTTGCTAGATCACCATCCATGTCCCAACTCCTAATGATGGATGTCCTCTGAAGCCCTATTCTGGATCCTCCTCTCCCAATACTATATCTTATTGTTCTCATTAGCTTCCAAGGGCGTAATTTTTATCTGCACGCAGAAGATTCTGAAATCTCTGTATTTAGTCTTAATGTCTTTCCTAAACTCTAGTTCAACGTCACCAAGCACCTATCAAATATCTCTCCTAGTCATCAATCAATAAGTATTTGTTAGGTGTCTACCACATACCAGACACTGTGCTAAGTTTTGTGATTATTAGAAAAAAAGGCAAAGACATTCTGTGGTTTCAAGGTGTTCATCCAGCACCGAATGGGGAGATGTTATGCAAACAAATATGCACAAAGAATCAGGGAAGAGAGAGAGAGTCAAAGAGAGATAGACAGAGAGAGAGAGAGAGAGAGAGAGAGAGAGAGAGAGAGAGAGAGAGGAGAGAGAGAGAGAGAGAGAGAGAGAGAGAGAGAGAGAGAGAGACAGAGAGACAGAGAGACAGAGAGACAGAGAGACAGAGAGAGACAGAGACAGAGAGAGACAGAGAGAGAGATACAGAAACAGAGACAGAGAGAGACAGAGACAGAGAGAGACAGAGAAAGAAGGGGGAGAGAGACAGAGACAAAGAGAGAGGGAGATAGAGACAAAGAGAGACAGAGACAGAAAGAGAGAGAGAAAGAAAGGAGAAAGACAGAGAGAGAGCGAGATTGTAATGTTCTCTTCTCTAAAATACAATGTTCTCTGAGAGCACATTTCTTGGGGAGCTTCTGGGAACAGCCTTAGTTTCAGTTCAGTTCAGTTTCATTAATCACCTCAAATGCAGCCAGGAGTTAAAGTCCAGATCCTTTATTTTCTCCTTCAAAGTCTTGAATCTTTTCCTGGGGCCCAGTTAGCTTTCTTAAAGGCTTGTCTCTCTCCTTGGTTCTGAGAACTCTCTCCCAATGTCTCCAGCCAGCCCAAGGGTGGAAGTTGGAATGAATTTTGACTTCTCCTCCCAGAGAGTGGGCTTGTGAATCTCCCGGAAGTTCGAGAGTGGGCTTGTCCTTGAGAGCTTCTTGCTTATATTTCTGCCCAATTTGTGAATCTCCTTGACTTGTGAATCTTCTTATATATTCCTTTTAAAGATATGAACTCCTTTAAAAGTGTGAACTAAGTACGAAAGAAAGTAAGTAAGAAAGAAAGAAAAGAAGAAGAAGAGAGAAAGAGAGAGGGGGGAAAGAAGAGAGACAGAGAGACACAGAGAGAGAAACAGAGAGAGAGACAGAGAAAGACAGAGAGAGAGAGAGAGAGAGAGAGAGACAGACAGACAGACAGACAGACAGACAGACACGAGAGAGAGAGAGAGAGAGAGAGACAGAGAGAGAGAGAGACAGAGAGAGACAGACACAGAGACAGAGAGAGAGAGAGAGAGACAGAGAGAGAGACAGAGAGAGAGAGAGAGAGAGAGACAGAGAGAGACAGACACAGAGACAGAGAGAGAGAGAGAGAGACAGAGAGAGAGACAGAGAGAGAGAGAGAGAGAAAGCTTTAAGAAAATTTCTTTAGTGTCTGAATGAAAGATGGACTGGTATAGGGAGAGCCTCGAGGCAGATAGACCTTCCTACCAACACACTATTGCAGTGGTTCAGGGTGAGTTTTTGAGACCTTGCACTAAAATAGTGGCAGCATAGAAGTAGAGAAAAGGGCACATTTGAGAGATATTCCAAAGGTGAAATCAACAGGCCTTGGCAAAAAATTAGACATAGAGAGCCAGGGAAGAATCAAGGATGATACCTAGACAGCAAGCTTGAGGGACTGGAGGATGGTGGAATGTGGGGAGGGTTTAGTAGAAAGATAATGAGTTCATTTTTGGACATGTTGAGTTTAATATTATTCAATGTTCAGTCTGAGATCATCTCAAAGGCAATTGGAGATGTGAGATTAGAGATCATCAGACAGATTAGGGCAGACATTACATGTAACAGAGGCTTCTGTGATGTCACTACAGGACTTTAACACCTTTGTGCTGAACTTGTGTGTACAGTCTGCAGCGTACCCATTGTGTGAATAGATGCAGAGGTAGAGAACCGAGAAAGCAGTATCACACAAATCTGGGGAGGAAAGATTGTCTGGGAGAGAGAAATGATCAATGGTGTCAATTGTGTGGAAAGGGAAGGATAAGGACTGAGAAAGGGACAGGGGACTTAACTAATTAATTAATCAAGAGACTAATGGTAACCTTGGACAGAGTCATTTCCGTTGAGTAATGTGTTCAGCAGCCACATTGCAAGAGTTTGATGAAGGGGCAGCAGCAAGCATAAGCAGCAGGTCCCATGTGTTTCTTATGTGATGCCCTCAATATATAGTCCTTCATCACACATATTTTCAATATGTGTGTGTATTATGAGTATTTCTGACATAGTGTGAAAAATATTCTGTTTTATTCCACTTACTCTTTCTCCATTTGATAGTCTGGATATTCCCTAAGTAGTGCTTAACACAGTGTCTGTCACATAATAAGTACTTAATGGTTGTTGAATGAATGAACTGTTGAATAATCACACTCTCTCTTCCTACTTATCAAACTCTCTTTTCTGGCTTTTCCTTTCTCTGGATATCCCTTTCCTCATAGTTAGAATCTTCCATTCTAAGTTAGAAACTTCCATTTTTTTTTTGTTAATTTGATGACTCCCTGCCTACGATCCCAAGAGTGGAAACCACTAAGATTCAATTGAGCAAGTTTTCTTCTTAAAGCATGGAGTTACCATGACCAAAAGGTTGAAAAAACTCCACTGGAAAATGGACCCTAAGAGTCCCAGCAATAACTTTGTGTAGTCCTGTCCAAGTCCTTGGAGTAGCCTTTCAGTAGACCATGATGGACTCCCTCTTCCTACCATGGCTAGAATACCATCATGCCTGAGAATTTCTAACAATGTACATGGTTATATTCCTTTTCTCCCCAGTCTCACTTCCCATGCATTAGTTCCAACTCTCATGTAAGGGGCGAGAAGAGTGTGGACCGGTAGGTCATTAAGGCATTCTGGCACCTTTCTCTTGTCCTTGCTGCCCTTCCTTTTAGGTATTTCTAATTAAGTTGTGTACCCTTCCCCATCCCCTTATATTTCAAACAAAAATGTCTATTGCTTTCAGCATTTGCTGGTTTGTCTGACTCTTCTGTGAAGTCCCTTAAAGAGTACCAGCCACAAAACTTGTCATCGGTTCCTTCACATCTTGAGCATCTTCTCCCACTCATGCCCAGGAACTTAGGGAGAATATATATCTCCTGTATCCTTGAGGGGAATCTTTTCTTTTCACTTAGTTTGCTAAGTTTGGTTAAATATCTTTCACTTTGAATAAAAATGTCCTCTCCTTGACTGGTAAAGGTAAGCATCTTGATGGCGACCTTTGGATTATTGTTTTGAGTGAGGGCTAACCCACAAAGTGCCTTAAATCTAGGGTAATTTCTAGGGGCTAAATGGGAAGGGGCTCCCAGGTGCTATTTAGGCTGACCAAATATATATTAACATAATCCCTTGGAAGAGGTCATACACTGACTAAAATTCATTTACCCCAAAGTATTTAATGACTGTCATCAGATTCTTTCTTGTTTTAATAGTAGGACCTGGAAAGAACATAGAAATTAGAGAGTACTGAGCTATTCTGGAGAGGGAGGGAGTTAAGAGAAATTTCAGACAAATTGCCTTACTCTCCAATTTTGCTGAGGGCCAGTTCTTCTCTCCTTGAACTATGGGGCAAGTAGAAGGAATGCAGAAGGATCCAGTCATACTTGTAGCTTAAAGGAGCATGGATACAGGAAAAGAAGTAAGCAGAGATGGGATCTTCATTTTACTGGTGCTTCTCCCACTCGAAATTTCTCATTTATCCATATTTTCCTTGCAAAAAAACTAAACCAGATACTCCAACACTTTCATATTTCCTTTTTCTGCTTCCTATCTCCCTATGCTCAAAGACATAGATTCCCCAATGTCTCCAGGCTAAGTAAGAATATATTTCTGGCTCCAAAGAGATCAGATACCAGAGTCTGTGGAATTCTATCCAAACTGCAATGCCAGGTTTATGGCATGATCTTAGGGTTCATCATTTTTACTCTCCATACCTTGGCTCCTACATCTGAAACGTAGCTAACCATATTTGACACTTTCCCATAAGGGGCCAAATACATGGGAGCTATCGTTATTATTGTTGTCGTTATTACCTCCCTGGGATGTTAGGAAGATGAATAAAATAGTGACTATAAATGCACTGAGTCAAAGGGAGAAAGATGCCATAAACCTTGAACATGTGATCACGTTGAGCTGGAATGACATGTTCTTTACTCAGTCTGCCATCAGTGTCCCTTCTGTTCATCACCTGATTTCAAGAGGTAGGAGAGAATTCAGTTTAATTTCTATTCCGGTTCTGTGTTTTCTATTCTGAAAGCCATTTAAAGATTTTCATGGCCACTAACATTTCCAAAGAGCAAAATCCTAGCTGGGTGACTGGAATTACTTTAGATAGATAAAGAAATGGATATATGGATATAGATAAAACATTTATTAAGCACTTACTATGTGATAAGCGTTATTAGAAGTGCAGTTAATATAAATATATGCAAAAGAAAGATAGTCCCTGCTCTCAAGAGCAGCTTACATTTACATTTACATCAAGAAGTGTACATTTTAATGGGGAAAGACAAACATAAAAGGGAGCAAAGGCTGATGGAGAAGGTACCAACAAGATAGAAAGATGTTTAAGGGGTTCATGAGCTTCTCTGGGTTTAAAAAGAGCATGATAGTTAATGGTTAGGGAGTAATATCAATTTTAATATCCCACACAGGGAAGATACATCACTTACAAATGTATTATCTAGGTACAGACACAAAGCTAGAAAGCATGGAGACATTGACTCAGATGGTACCCTGACAGATAGTTTTTAGATCAGGAAGTCAGTCAAGCCCCCAGAACAACCGCCAGTCGAATTGTCAAAAAGTGCTTCTAAACCCTGAGTATTCTTAATTTTACAGCCATTGCTGCCACCCAGCAGCATTGGTATGGACAGGGACCATTCCAGTATGTGTGTATGTGATGGAGCATCTTTGGGAAATGTAGGAAGACTGAGTGAACTGATGAGTTCTAGTCCTACAAGAGTTGGGTATCAGGGGACAAGGTGCAGGTTGAGGGAGAACACTGGGCTTTGGGCGTAAACCTCTATCTCCCTGCACAAATTTTAAGGGGGCTCAGAATCCCCAAAGCGGCCCTATAGTGAGGTCCTATCCCAGGGACTTTGCCAATGTCGATCTCCAGGTGTTAGCTACTATTATTATTGCTATTACTACAGAACAACCCGATTTTGATGTAAATAGAGTTGTACCTTTGTCTTGTGTATACCTCTATGATAATAATAACAACTCACCAAATAACAATCTTGTGAGGCAGGTAAGTGAGTGCATTATCTTATTATTATATTACTAAGATAAATTTTGTGCAGAATCACACAGCTAATTAAGTATCAAAGCTGAGGCTTAAACCTAGGTCTCCTGACTCCAAGTCAGGAATTCTTTTGACCGTTCCACATAGCCTACCAAGTCAAAAATGTGACCGAAATGTCAGCCTTCCTTCTTCATTCCTAAGAGCTCACCCACCCTCTTCGCCCAGCTCTCCATGGCTTGGTGCGAACCACACTATTCCATATTCCACCAGGGGACAGTGCAATGTCATTTAGGGTAGACCCAGCCTAAATGGCAACATTTCCATCCCCCATAGCTGTGTTTGGTAATTCATCTCCACTGGCCCTTGTTGTGATCCCTCATACCAGTGGGCACTGCCAGCTGTTCTGTGTCCTCATTCAGTAGATTCCAGACTCATATTCCCGTAACACTAGTGAAAGCTTTAACGAATTTATGACATCCCACTTACAAAAATGTTGGCAAGCATGGCCCCCTCTTATCCTCCTGGCTGGAGATAAAACATTCTGCCATCCCCATGGGAACGGCTTTTGACTTAAGGAGTTTCTCAGCCAGCAATAATTGTTTGCTCTCTGAATGTTAGTGGTAATCTGAATTTCTGGAGTATAAGTGGTGTCCTGTCAAACAGAATCACACAAACTCTAAACATGACCTTCAGTCAAGGTATTCTGAGGCAGCAGAGAATGCTCTCTGGGTTTGAATTACTGACTGCAAAAATAAAATCATATTCCATCACAGGAGTTTTGCTTTAAGCCACTATTTTATTTTTGTGTGTGTGCATGGCTCATCTTTTTTTAAATTAAAGCTTTTCATTTTAAAAATATACAGGTGGATAATTTTCAACATTCACCCTTACAAAATCTTGTGTTCTAAATTTTTCCCTCCCTTCCCCCCGCTCCCTCCCCTAGACATCAAGTAATCCAATATATGTTAAACATGTACGATTCCTCTATACATATCTCCACAACTATCACGCTGCACAAGGAAAATCAGATCAAAAAGGGAAAAAATGAGAAAGAAAACAAAATACAAGCAAACAACAACAAAAAAAGAGTGAAACTACTATATCGTGGTCCACGCTCAGTTCCCACAGTCCTCTGTCTGGGTGCAGATGGCTCTCTTCATCACAAGACTATTGGAACTGTTATTTTAGCAAAGAATAGCAAAGGCATATTTTGGTCCTAGTAGAATGTACGTTTCTTGAGGGCAGAGACACTTTGATTCTTGTCTTTGTATACTTGAAGTTTTACAGCAAAGTAGTAAGCATTTAATACATGCTTATTGAATAGAATTTGGGCCAGTAATTCGTACCCCAATACTGGACAACAGCAGGAGAGCATCTAATAAATACTATTGCCAAGGTCTTTACTGAGGAAGGCAATGGGAAGGTGCAATAAATTCTGTTTTTAGAAATTCACGAGAGTAGGATGGAATGAATCAGAATGAGGAAAAGAAAACATGCTCCTTTTAATTTCTGTGGGCAGAAATGACCATGAGTTAGCCTTTTCAACAGGCAGTATGACTCAGGAGCCTTTAACCCCGTGCTCTGAGCCACAGCTGATGCTGTGGCTTGGTTACTGTACATACAATCTTTGTTTCTTCATTTCTTAAGAGGAGTTATAACTTACCCCTTTGATTGTAAGGAATCACCACCAGAATTTGTTAACTCAGCAACTTTTGCAACTTTAGAATGCTGAGGAATGAGAAGAAAGGGAATGATTTAAAAGGCAGCAGGTTTCATGGGTGGAGTGCAGGACTGGGAAGGAAGATCTTCATTTGAATCTCAGTGTTGACACCTCTTAGCTCGGTCACCTGGGACAGGTCATTTAATAAGAACCACAAATGGGCCTTTTTGTACCCAGCGGCAATCCTCCAGCACTGTTGCAGGGTTGGGGGGCAAGGAGATGTCCCATCTACAAATGTGCCCCATAAGGGAGAGAAAGAGACATGGGAACACTGGCACAAACCCTTGTTGGGTAGGCTGCTGTGATGTAGAAAAGTTGGGAGAAAAGAACCATCTGGATCATCCTATTTAAACAAATTATTCTTACTAACTAAGCTAAATGTTCAACCCTCGTTTCTATCTTGCTGAAAGCTGTTGCACCTGTCCTAATTATGGCTCTGAGCCTAACCAAACTCAGTTTCCTAATCTGTAAAATGGGAACAATAAAATCTGTTGATTTGATAATTAATTTATGAAAGTATCCCTCCTTTGTTGGCAGCAGGAAATGAAGCGGCGATCACAATTTTAGTTAAACACAGAGAATATGAAGGCAAAAAAAAAGTTCATAAAGATAGAGAAAAATTAGTGTCAAGAGAGATACAGAGGAAGACGGCAGCATGGGGACAGAGAATGGGAGGGTGAAGGAAAATAGGAGAGAGGATAGGGAGAGACAGACTTTCACTTTTGTTATCATGGACTAGAGTTAGGAATTCAACAGCAAGGACTGGATGGAGAAGGAAAAGGGATGGGGGGAGGAGAAGGGGTTTGAAATGTCCCTTTCTTTGGATTTTTTTGGGGGAGAACAGATTAACCCTAACTGTGCTACTTGGAAGTAGTTTATTAATATAGCCAAATCACCTCAAAATTAATACTATCTTTTGGACGTCCTGCTGGTCTTAGAGCTGTGGAGCTCTGGAATTTTTCTAGAATTTACAGGTGATATAGAACCAGCTAGAAGTAGTTCAATGGCTTCTGCTGATTCAGTACATGTTCCCAGGATATGAATTGTAGTTAATATATGATAGAATTTTTGATTTATGCTCCTTTGGGACAGTTTGTACTTGGCTTTCAAGTTCCTCTTTGAAAGCTTATTTCCTGCTATTGTTCTTATACTGATTACTTATAAATGTACTATACTGACTAGAAGGGGGTGAAGAGGGAGAGAGGGGAAGCAGAACAAGATATAATTTTAACACTCTTACCTACAGTATTTCACAGGGGCATGGGTGAGTTAAGTGCTGTATAAACCTTAAAATGCTACTAAAGTGTGAATTAGTGACCTGAAATTATCAGGTTGTACCGGTCCAAATTAAAGCATTTTCTAGGAGTAAAAAAAAAAAACTTCTTAAATTTTTTCTGATAGATTATGGTGAATTTAGAATAGAGTCACTCTTCTCTTATTCCTGATGATTCTGGGGAATTTCTCAGGTTAACAGAGGACACTTTTTGCTCCTCTTTTTGTTTAACCCAGTTGGAGGGAAATTATGGGCTTCTTTTTAGGTGGAGCCCAGCTTTGTGGACTACAAGAGACCTGTAATTCTCCTTTGCATACAAAACCATTTATAGCTTATGGTGATGTTCAAACACACGGTGCCTAGTACTGTGTCATACAGCCCGGGGACTCCCCACATTACCCACCTGGCGCCAGAGGAGCCAGTGGCTCATCTCGGTCTGCCCACCCTGGCAGCCCACAGGCTGCTCCCAGCTCAAGAGATGTCCTTGGTTTTCCCTCTTACTCCTTGCCCCTGGCACCAAGGTTTCAATTACCAGGCCAGAGTTCTGTTTTGTTTTGTTTCATTGTGAAGGTTTCTGCTGGAAGCGGTGCATTTACTCATCCCTGAGTACCATAAATCTGTCTGACCTCCTAGGTCTAAAACCATGGCAACCAGTCACGTGGAGAGGAGAGAACACTGGGGGGAGAATCTCAGAATCAATCCCAGAATCCCAAAGCTGGAAGGAGCCAATCAGTTCAATCTCTACCTGAATAAGCATCCCTTCTGCAACATTTCTCCCAGGTGCCCCGCCCAAGGTTGCACAGGTGGCAAGGTGGTAAGCAGAAGGGACGAGATGAGAACTCAGGCTCTCCGACTCCCAATTTCAAAGGCTTTCCACTGAGCCATTCTGCCATAAAAAATGAGGGAAGTGACCTTTTAAGCTGACCTTCCACCTCTAGCATTCAATGGCTATGAATCAATGCTGGTTGACAAGGAGGCTAATAGTTATCACAAAGTAGACACGTTGAAAGACTTGGGCAGTGGGTCACTAAACTGTCTCCTGGACCCTGATGGAGGAGAGGAAGTCAGTCCATCAGCCAGTAAACATTTACTGAGTGCCTGTTGTGTGCCAGTCCCTGAGCTTAGCACTGAAGCTACAAAAAGCAGCATAAGATTCCCCTTTCCTTCAAGAAGCTCACCATCTAGTGACGGAGCTGAGAAGCCAAGGACAGGCTTGTAGTTAAGTTCACACTCACGTCCTCCCATCCAGGCTGCTGTTCTCCCCTCCTCACCCTTCCTCTTGCCTTTTCCATTCAGTTTGGTCTCCAAGACAACGGGACAAAAGCGCTGCTGTAATGATTGTATTTGAAGTGCTATTCGGGCCAGAGTGGTTGAGCTGTAGCTTACAGATGATCCAGGCACAAGACCCTGCCTGTCCCAAAATGCACGCTCCACTTTGCCCCCATTAGAGCTTGGGCTGCAGCAACCGGTTCTAGAAAAACCTTCATAAAACACGTTACCTGGGAGGGATACAAAGTTAGCTCATTAGCATCTGTGATAATTGCACATGTACAACCTGTATCTGATTGCTTAGGAAGGGGAAGGGAAGAGAGGGAAGGAGGGAGGGATAGATTGGAGCCCCAAACTTTAAATAAAATGTTTTGTTTTGTTTTTTAAATCTGTTACTAAGCTGTCAAATTAGTTTATTTTACCATGGAGAACAAAGGAGACTGAGAGATTTGCACAAAAAAACAGGGTAGACTTTTTTTATAATGCTGAAATTACTCACACTAGAAGGCTCATGGTTAGGACACTGCCAGAGAGGACCCTGAATTGTCAGAGGCAATGAAGGCACTGGATACCTGGAGGTGGGTGCTGAAAGTGGAGGAAAAAATGGAGGTGTGGACCACCCAAGACAAACTTCTCCTGCCAGTGGCCAGCAGGATGCAGTTCAGAAACAACCAATTTCATTCATTACTCCCTTACAAAATCCATTATGAAGCAAAAGGTGTAACAGGCTTAAACAAAAGTGCTTGATTTAGATAGGTTTAAGAACAGAAGCCCTAGGTAGAGACAAAGAATTGGAGCAGAATGGAGGAAAGGTTGCAGGAGATATGTCTCAGCCTTTTACTAGACTCCAAATTAATGGTGATTAGGAAAGCATAATTGTCTGTAATCATTACATTTTTACAAGGCATTACACAGCCCTCTCATTACTTATTCCTTTAAATAAGTTAAGTCAATGCAGATAGAACTAGCTTTGCACAGTTGCTAGGAAAAAATGTATGTAAATTATTTTTTTGCAAATCAAATCATTTTAAGTACACTAGGAGAGCTCTTTGTTGCAAGGAACCCTGCGATTCACCTTTTAGTTAAGTGAAGTTATCTTTTGCAATAGGGATAATTACACATTTCATTCGTTTTTTTCAAGGTCAGAATTTTATAAGTCTAGTTTTAGCATGTGCTTTGCTTTTCAGAAATGTAACCAGATGCATGGGTTCCACCTGAATCATATTGGGCTCAGTCAGTCAATCAACTAACTCACTCAGTTCCCCAGAACTGCTAGGCAAGGGCCAAGAGAAAAAGACAAAGAAAGGAGGGTCATAAATAAAAGGAAGAAAATAAACATTAATTAAGCACCTGCTATGTATGTACTAGGACTTAACAAATATCTCACTTGATCCTCCTGATGATCCTGTTAGACAGGCACTGTTATGCCATTTTACAGATGAGGAACTGGAGCAAAGAGGTTTATAAGTGATTTGTCCAGTTACACAACTAGTAAGTGTCTGAGGCTGGATTCGAACTCAGGTCTTCCTCACTCCTGGTTTAGTACTCCACTAGAGATAATAAGGGCACATAGCACTCCCAGAGTGAGGGTTATTTGCCCCATTAGCCTCTCCCTATGGATGTTCAGCAGCTCTGCTTTTACTCCTTTTTTTTTTTTTTTAAACTAAAGCTTTTTATTTTCGAAACATATGCATGGATAATTTTTCAACATTGACCCTTGAAAAACCTTGTGCTCCAAATTTTCCCCTCCTTCTCCCCACCTCCTCCCCTAGATGGCAAGTAATCCAATATATGTTAAAATATATGTTAAATCCAATATATGTAAACATATTTATATCATTATCTTGCTGCACAAGAGAAGAAATGCAATCTGCTTGTACTCCTAAACAAGCCTGCTGGAAAAAGCATCTCATAATGAAGGCTGAAATGAACAGCTGTGTCCTTAGCAGTGAATAACCTTATAATCAGGAAGGCATAATTGATAGCACCTTGCAGAATATCCCTCTTCCCCCAATAGAGAGAAACCATATCATTTATTCATTCGATAAACATTTACTAACTGCTTACTGTAAGCACTGAGCTAGGAGATGCTTGGGAGATAAAGACAAAAGGGAAAACCTGCCCCTGTCCTCAGGGAGTTTATAATTATTTAGTGAAAACAGCATGAACATATAAGTAAATAAAAAATATATGCAAAGTATTTTATGTGCACCTTTTTTCTTTGTACACCTGGGGAGCTATGAGTGTGGAATATTGTACAGGATCAGACTTGGTCAATAGGTTGGTCGTTCTGGCTTTTCCTCTTTTTATATTCTGTTATAAGGGATGGCTCACTGAGAGAATTTGAAGGAGGGATTTAGGAAAGAAGGTGCCCTAGGTAAATCATTTAACCTATGTCTAACTCAGTTTTCTCCACTGTAAAGTGGAATAATAGCACTCAGGGTGTTGGGAGGATCAAGTGAGATAATATTTGTCTAGAGCTAGCACCTGCTTAGTAGGTGCTCAATAAATGCTTATTTTTTTTTCTTGTTTATTTCCTTCCTTTTTGCCTTTCCCCCATTGCCACTTAACCCCCTTTTTAATATAAAAACACAAGATATTCACAAACATGTCCTAAATACTAAGAAATGTGAGGGTACCTGAGAAAGATCAATAGACATTGGAGACCAGATTAGGCTGGGGTGGTAATGCTTGAACTAAGCCTAAAGGAAGCCAGAGATTCTCTGAGGCGGATGTGCGGGAAAGGGAATATATTCTAGGCTTAGAGAACGGCCGGTACAAAGGCATGGAGATTTGAGGAGGAATGTTGCACATGCAGTAGAAAAGAGAACCAGTGTGGCTGGAACCCAGAGTGAATGAAGGAGCAGAAGGTGCTCTGAACCTGGAGAGGCGAGATCAATGCACTTGCAGGGTCAGTAAATAGAGTCAATAAATGATGTGCAATAAAGACATTTCTCTGCTTCTTCGTGACTTTGGGGAAGGACTCTAAGCTATCTGCACCTCAGATTTCTCAGCTCCTTAGGATAAAGGGCCCACATTCTATGATCTCTAATCCAAAAGTATTCCGCTCCTCATGAGCCATCTGCCTCAGTTTCCCTACCTGTCAAATAAGGATGCTGGACCAGATCCCCAACGTCCCTTCTGCCACTTATGTTCTGTCATTCTGATTCTAGTTCCACCGAGTGTTCCCAACCTCCCTTCCATCTGCCTTGTGCTTATTCCAATTTGCCCCCTGTCACTCAGGATTTGTTAGCACCGCTTCCCTTCCCCCATTGTTGTCCAGGCTACCTCAACTTTTTCTTGATTCCTAGACACCTTTATCAAGAGGGTATCCACTCTCTTTAAGTGGCGCTGCCCATCTGACCATAGACCAAGGAAATGAGATCCAGGGATGAAGGGACACAAATAGAATTAATGGGAAAACTAAGATATGTTTTTTTTAAGCTTTAGAGCAGAGGGTTGGCAACCTTTCAGTGGTGGGCTGCTAGATTTCTAACACCTTTGCTTTTGATGGTAGGGCGAAGTAAGGAGAGGGAAAGGAAGAAGAGGAAGATAGAAGTGGGGGGTTGCACAGTAGACTGAATACTTGCCAACTCTAGCTGTGGGTGGCTGACTCTCCCAAATGGTGGGGAGAGGAACGTGGCGGTGGCAGCCAGCCCACATGGCAGTGAAAATTGACCCACATACTATCTTTGGCAGACGTGCTGCAGGTTGCCAAAGTCTATTCTCGACCTGGGGATGAGGAGGCACAGGGATAGGCTTATTTTATGGTCTTTGTGCCCGGACCATTTAATGTCACAGGAAGGATACTTAATAAAAGTCTGTTAATCAAGTGAGTGACAACAAGAAAGAAAATGAGCCAGAATAGCTGAGTGAAAGGCTTGAGGAGAATCTAAATAGGGTAGAATTGAATGCATTCATAGAGCATTTTCAATGGGGCACTTTCACCCAGAGAAACATCACTGCCCGGGCTACGTGCCTGCAGACAGCTCAAATCATTTAATCAAACCATAGATTATTGCAAACCCAGCCTCGTGTCAGCTCTGCCTGTTAGGAAGCCGTTAAGAAAGAGGCCCCCATCCGCCGCAACTGTCTATTGAACAGATGCTCCAAAGCAAATTTGTCTCTCGCCACCAGGCTTTTTAGTTAAAAACAGAGAGCAGGTCTGCATATAGGAGGCTCCTGGAGATTCACACGTGGAACCTCCCTGTCTGTTCCCAGAACCTGCTACTCCCGTCCCCTGCTCGTGTCCCAAAGTCACAATGAGGTTTTTCCTAGTCCAGCAAGAGGGAGGCTTTGAGATAAACAACAAAGAAAAATGCCTTCCCTTTTGTTCCTCACCATCCTTTTCACCCTCACATATTCCCTATCAATATTAAAAACCTGCTCTTAAAGGAAATTCTTTCCTCTGAGATAGTATCGTGGAAGGGGCAGTCAAGAGTAGGGTAAATGCAAGCAAAACTATGTGTGTAAATATGTAAATAACTATGTGTGTAAATATTGTATAGCTATATTTAAATGGTTTAGAAATAGTTTATTTTAGAAACACAAACAAAAATGTTGCCAACTTTACATTGGCAAAAACTACGACTAGTGCACAGAGGAAGCCTGCAAAGTCGAAATTTATAGATCGTCTTGGATTCCTAAAGATGTCCGGCCTCTGACACTTGTTGTATGTCCAGGCTCTGGTCACTTAAACTCTCCGTTCCTCCAGGCAGTTCTCACCACTCTTCATGGATGAGTTGCTGATATATATTGGGGGGAGAAAGTTTTGAGAATTTTGCACAATGAAATCATGGATCTGCTGTACCCTCCCCCAACAACAAACAAACTACATATTTACTCTTAATCAGGAGAGTTTATAGGCTTGAGGTTAGGAAAAGCTTTCTGACTATTAGAATTGTCTAAAAGAATGGACTTGCCTTGAGGGAGGTGGCAGATTCCCAAACTTAGAAGTCTTCAATCTGAGAGTGGAGAGTCCTTTGCAGGGTATATCATGGTGGGGATTTCTTTTCTGTACAGATGGCATGGGATCACTGCTGAGATCCATCCAACTTTCAGATGTAATGAATGGTCTTGTGATGAATTTCTTATCACTTGTTAGGTTATCTAAATATCTGATATTATAGGGGATTATGATGATACAGTGGGTAGAGGGCTGGGCCTAGAATTAGGATGATCTAAATTCAATTCCAGTCTCTGACACTTATTATCTGTGAGATGCTAGGCAAGTCCCTTAATCCCATTAATTCCTTATTTGTAAAATAAAGTAGAGAAGGAAATGGAAAACTTTTCAAATATCTTTGCCAAAAAAACTCCCTAAGAAGTCACAGAGTCAGATATGATTGAGAACCAACTAAACAATATGAAAACTATAAACCAAAGTAAATTTTTAAACAAGAAAAAAAAAAAATGACATCTGCATGGCGAAGTATAATGTCCAGGGAGAAAAGAGAATAGGGTTTGTGACATAGAAAGGAGTTAGTTAGATGTTCCTTCTGACTTCAAAAAATATATAAATAAATAAAATATAAAATATATTTATATTTTTAGGTAAATAATGTCTATGACACAAAGGGACATTTTTTGTCATGAAATAAAATATGCATTGTCCCTTAAACAACACGACTATAAAGTGTTGAGATTGTTTCGACATGGGGGAGGTTGTTGGTTTCTAGCACACATACCAGAACGATAATTCTAGACAAGCATTATACCCTTCAAGATAGTTACCTTGTACAACCCATCTTATGTGTACGTTTAGGCCAGCAGTTGCTCAAAACATTCTTTTGAAACCTCAGTGACAGCAAATTTTTACCCTTCCAGGTGGGAACTGACTTGTTGAAACATCCCCAAAAGCATTCAGAGCCAATTTGAGGGAATAAATTGGGCTCAAACTGGTAATGTCAAGTTAGTGTAAAAAATTTTGTTGTTGTTCTGATCCTCTGTGACCCCATTGGGGATATTCTTGGCAAAGATACTGGAGTGATTTGCCATTTCCTTTTCCAGCTCATTTTCCACATAAGGAAACGGAGACAAACAGGGTTAAATGATTTTTCTAAGATCACGAAGCTCATAAATATCTGAGGCTAAGAAGGAGTTGGATGATATGACCTCCAAAGTACCTTCTACCCTAAGGTCTATGATTCTCTCAACATGTATTTAGAGAATGTGTTGTTTGTTTATTTTAGTCAGCACATTATTTTCCCATTCACACCTGCCTTATAAAAAGATTTTATATTATCATATTATCCTTATCCATTCTACTCTCAGGTTTTCATTCTCTTTCTTTTTCTTTTGTTCTTTTTTCTTTTTTCTTCCTTTCTTCCTTCCTCCCTTTCTTCCTTCCTCCCTTCCTCCCTTCCTTCCTTCCTTCCTTCCTTCCTTCCTTCCTTCCTTCCTTCCTTCCTTCCTTCCTTCCTTCCTTCCTTCCTTCCTTCTTTCTTTCTTTCTTTCTTTCTTTCTTTCTTTCTTTCTTTCTTTCTTTCTTTCTTTCTTTCTTTCTTTCTTTCTTTCTTTCTTTCTTTCTTTCTTTCTTTCTTTCTTTCTTTCTTTCTTTCTTTCTTTCTTTCTTTCTTTCTTTCTTTCTTTCTTTCTTTCTTTCTTTCTTTCTTTCTTTCTTTCTTTCTTTCTTTCTTTCTTCCTTCCTTCCTTCCTTCCTTCCTTCCTTCCTTCCTTCCTTCTTTCCTCTCTCCCTTTCTTTCTTTCTCTTTCTCTCTCTCTCTTTCTTTCCCTTCCTTCCTTTTTCCCTCCCTTCCTTCTTTCCTCAACTAAGGTAAAGTTACTTGTTCAGGGTCACACAGCTAGTATTTGAGGTTACATTTGAACTCAGGTCCTCCTAACTCTAGGTGCTCTGCCCCTTGCTTGCCCCTCCCCCCTCCTCTCCATTGTTCTGGTGTCTATTAGCCAACATTAGGGGGTGTCCTAAGGAGGCTCCTTTACACTCATCAGTGAAGCTACAAAGCTGACCTGGTTTCTCCTACTAAAAGGCCACAGGGAGCATCCCTCCCAATCTTCAGAAAGACTTTCAGTTTCTCTTTCCCTCATCTCACCCCAGATGCCCGGCATATGCGATCACAGTAAAAACAAAGTCTGTTGCATCTTTGGAATGTTATTAGTGCTTAAGCAGCTCATAGAATTGTGAGCAGCCCACTCCAGCTGGGACAGGGGTCCTTTTTTTTTTTTTTTTTTTAAATCAAGATGGCAAAAAAAAAGGCTGAAAATGGGGAATTTTGTCCCCAAAGAGTTACACAAAGAATTTCAAAGCTGCCAGCTTCCTCTTTCCCTCCTGCCTCTTTTTTCCCCCACAAGGGAAATCAGTCTAGGTAGGAAATAAGAGCCATTATAGATCATGGAAGAATGAGAGAAAGGTAAAGCTAATATTTGCTTCCCAGAACATAAATAGGGCTGCTGAACTCTACCCTGCTATCCACAAAATCAGCACGGGGGCTGGGCAGAGGTCCCCAAGCTGCTCTAGCATCCTGAGATTGTCGCTGATACTTTCCCCCTGAGTAGATTTAAAAAGCTACTCTCTTCCTTGAGGCTTTTTAAAAAACGAGGGTGTTCATCCGACTGACAAATTTTATGTCTATGAACAATTTAAAATGCAGAGTGTCTGGCAATTCAAGCAATAAAATGATGAGAAAATGAAGTGCGAGATGGAAGCGTGTCTAGTGTACGGTTTTAGGCTCTGTATCTTTTGTCATATCTTTTGCCCTTCGAGGATGCTAGCTGGGAAAATCACTCTCCCCTCCCTAGTAATCAGGAAAGATATTTCTATGAAGAGATGTGACTCTGGGCAAGTGGTTTAATCTTGCCAGGGCCTCAATTTACTCATCTGTAAAATCAAGAGATTGGGCAAGGTGACATCAAAAGCTCTTCTCCCCTCAAACTCTGATTGTGGATGTAAAAATGTTTTGAATTCTTTAGGGAAAGAAAAAAGGGAGCAGCAGGAATGCAAAGATTTTGTGTCATTATCATAGTTTTATATCCTTTTAATTTTTTATAGTCAAAAGGCATTTTACATGGCTTTCTGCTACCCATCACTCAGTGCCTTCTGTTTGGGTCTTCCACAAACCAGCTTCAGTCTTGAAAACAGATCTTAAAATCATAACTCTTTGGCTCCTTTAACTCTCAAAAGGAATTTCTGCTAGAAAGCCTCACACTATAACTTCAATGTTAAGTCATGCAGGGATCTCTACAGATATGAATAAAATTGTCTCCTGCTCTCTTTTTTGTGGTGTCAAAGAACTGGAAGATGAGTAGATGCCCATCAGTTGGGGTATGTGCCCTCTCCCTAAAAGATGGATGTCATCTAAACACTCCTCATCCTCCCTTTGGAAGGCTGGACTCAGAACTTTCCAAGAACTCAATATCATCCAAGCAATCCTCCCCACTCTGGCCAAAAGACTGATTTCAGGGACATCTGACAATGCTACAGAGAAAAGAAGAAACTTTTATTAGTTTACTAATTTACTAATGTTAGTAATATTATTATATTACTATGGGCCAGGCACTATATTAAGCACTTTACAAATATTATCTCATTTCATTCTCACAACACTGGAATGTAGGTGGTGTTATTATCCCCATTTAACAGCTAAAAAAACCGAGGCAGACAGGGGGTAAGTGACTTTGTGATGGTCACACAGATTGCTGAATTTGAACTCAGATCTACAGCCTAGAGTTTGATCCATCATACCACCTAGCTGCTGGTTCTACATAAAACTGGAAGTTCAGGAATTCTTTTTGATGAGGTCCTGAATGGTAGGTGTGGTTGGCTGAGAGAAACTGAAGAATTGATAAAAATTATTCCCTGGAGTGGAAAGAAGATTCTTGTAATCACTTTAGTTTCCTGGTCTCACCCTCTGGAGATAATCCATTCAGAATATCTAGCTCTAAAACATTCCTGAGAATTGGAAGAGCAAGACTCTCCTTGCAAAGAATAAATGATTTCTTGCACATGTGATGTCATATCTCTTATCCCCCCCCCTCCCCCGTAATCTAATGAGCCTATGTCTCCATTCCTATAATTCCTTCTGTACTACCTGTAAAATCAACCAGTCAACTACTTAGGCACCTATTATTAAGCACCTACTATGTGCCAAGCACTGTACTAACTGCCAGATACAAAGTCAAAAATGAAACAGTTCCTGCCCTCTAGGGGTTTATATTCTGTTTTGTCATTTCAGTCATGTCCAACTCTTTGTGACTTAATTTGGGGTTTTCTTGGCAGAGAATGGTTTGCCATTTCCTTCTTCAGCTCATTTTACAGAGGAGGAAACTGAGGGAAACAGGGATAAGTGACTTGCCAGTGTCTGAGGCCACATTTTAAATCAAGTCTTCCTAACCCAACCCCAGCGCAGTCCCACTTAGTCACTCAATTTATATTTTATCAATTAATTAATAGCATTTATTAAGCATCTAAGAAACCATACTAAGTACCAGAAATGCAAAAACCAATGTCAAATAGACACTGCCTTCAAGAAGCTTTTTAAAATAATAAAAAGAAAAGAGTCAGCCCATACTTTTTGCAATAGGTTCAGAACAAAGGATTGCTCTGAATCACCATAGCTTTAAAGAGAAATCTTTAATTCTGTCTCTGAAGGTTGTCAATGTGCTGAACCCCAGACCCTTCATAGGGAAAAGTTCTAAAGGCAAAGTCATCCCTGAAAATTATCATGTTTATTATGTGCCAGGCTGTTAAGGTTACAAATACAAGCCAACAAGCCAGCAAGCTAGTCCTCAAGGAGATTTCATTTGCCCTGATCAGCTCCATACATTCTATCCAATCTGTATCTGAACAAGAACCCTCTCTGCAATATATCAAACAAGTAGTCATCCAGCTCCACTTGAAGATCTCTAGTGAGAGAAAAGTATCTATCTCTGAAAACAATCCATTCCACTTTGAGATAATTCTGATAATTAGGAAGCATTTTCTTTCCATTAAGCCTCAAATTGTTTCTTTGCAATTTTACTAATTATTCCAGTTACCTTAACAAGCTGGGCCCAAGTTCTCCAGCTGATCAATGTCCTTCCTAGGCTGTGGAACCTAAATTGTCCTGTTTCCAGACATGGTTCAACCAAAGCAACACACAGAGGGACAATCACCTCTTTACTCCTAGAAACTAGATGGTAGTTAATAAAGGTTAGGATCTTGTCTGTGTGCTTGGCTGCCTTTTACCTTGTTGCCTCATAATGTAGACCATTAAACCTCTCATTTCTTGCATTTTAAATTTGTAAAGCTAATTATTTTTAACCCAGACATCAGACTTTAATTTTTTAAATTTTCAGTATTTTTTTCTAAATACATGTAAAGATAGTTTCCAACATTTATTTTTGTAAGACTTTATGTTCCAAATTTTTTTCCTTCTCTCCCTTACCTCTTCCCTCCTTAAATAGTAAGTAATCTGATATAAGTTAAATATGCATAATTTAGATTTTCCATTTATCCTAATTATGCCATTATGTTCAATTCAGTTCATTTGTCCTGAACTGTCAAAGTTCTTTGAATCTTTCTCCTATTACTTGCTGTGATACTTATCCACCCTAGATTTGTTTCATCTGAAAATCTGATAAGCTTTCCATCTATGCCTTTAAAGAGATTTTGATAAATATATCCATATGTGTGTGCATGTGTGTGTGTGTGTGTGTGTGTGTGTGTGTGTAGTATAAAGTATAGGGCCAAGCATGTCTCCCTTTGGCACTTCATGCAGACCCCCTTCCAAGCTCATATCAAACCATTAATGACTCCCTTTGGGAGCCAGCCATTCAATCAGTTCCAAATTCTATTTAGTTGTACTATAGCCTATTCAATTTGCTTTTTTTCCACAAGCACAAATGAGAGATCACAGTTTACAAGACCCACCAATATTAAAGGCACATAAGTGACACAGTGGATAAAATGTAATACTTAGATGTCAAAAAGACCTGAATTAATCTGACTTAATCAAATACTTACTAACTATGTGACCCTGGGGAAATCAATTAGCCTCTGCTGCCTCAGTTTCCTCAGCTGTAAATTGGTGATAATAATCCCACCTACTCACAAGGTTATTGTCAGGATCATATGAGATCATGCTTGTAGCATGCTTCAAAAACCTTAAAATGTTATATAAATGTTAGCTATTATTATTGTTGCTGTTATTTTTTTTTTACTAGATGAACAAAAAATTCAAAGCCAAAGACATTTACTTGAAATAAAAGGAAAAAAATAAATAACAAAGGGTTAACTCAGGAAGAAGCATGCTTGTGGCCAGTCTCCTGGGTGGTGTGGTGGGTTATGGAGACAGATCCTTCCCATCATAGCAGAGACAGCTTGCATACAATTAGTCACTCCTTCAAAGTGTTAGGTTAAGTGTCTGATGGTGCTTTATTGAGGACTATTGGTCCTGGGTTCAGATTTAGAAAATTAGGTTTTTTTCCCTGCTGCTTCTACCCAAATATGGAGGGAGAGCCACAGATAATTAATTCAGGACTGGGTGCTAGAGCTTGGAACCTGCACTGGCACTGGTTACAACCAGCTGAATGCATGCGCCACTTTCTGTTGTGCTGGCTCCATGCCTTCAGCACTCACACCAAAACCTGGCTCATTACCATTCCACGTGTAACACAGTGGAACCAAGGGCTTCCAAGCACTATTGCTTATGGGACAGAGAAAGATGAGTCTTTCTCACTCTATCATCTTTATGCTTTTTCTCTCCCTCTTCTGGGTTACTTCTCTCCGGAAACCTGTGTCTCTGATATACCCCCCAGTTGACCAATCTTAAGAGACTCCTTATATGTATCTCTGTCAATAAAATATGTCTCACATGTTTGTGGATCATTTGCTATAGATGCTACAGAAATTTATTCAAAAGTATAACAAAATTAACTTTATTTTTAGTCATGGTATATTTTCTCAATCTCATGACACTATAATGCCTCAGTTTCCCTGAATTGTAATACCTCGTTTTCCCTGCCTCAGTTTTTCTGACTGGTCCTGCCTCAGTTTCCCTGGTGGCAATCCCCCCTTCCATGCCTCATTGGGACTGAGAGAATAGGGGCCTCTGGCTACTCTTACATTCCAAAGAATCATAAAATTCCAGATGGCTTATATCAAATACTTGGGTATTTCCTGGTCTCAGACTTCTTGTCTCCTGCTTGACCATCTTCTTGACCCACAACCTGTCAGAATTAAAAGTTATGATCTTTCCTGGAATTTCCACTCACCCAGTGTTCTGCCCCACCCCCAGCCCCACTTTGCCTTTGTTTCCCTGATAGCTGGAGCCCTATAAAAATCTCTAGAATTACTTGCTGGTTGCTGAATGCTTTGAGACAAGAGTCCCATCCAAGCCAGCTAGCATGACATCATCAGTCCAAATTCTCCACTATTAAAATATTAAAAACTCTAATCTCTGTCTTGTCTTAGTTTCTCCATCATTACAATAAGAGTCTATAAAACTGGGAAGGAGGGACTATTTTTATACTAAAAAGGGTTGGAAACCATTGATCTAATGCAAATCTAGTTGCAAATAAAACTAAAATCCAGAATGATGAAATGAGACTTAATTCAAACTCAGTTTCTTCATCTGTAAAAAGAATTGTCCTGGGTGACTCCTATAGTCAAATTCCACTCTTGTAGAACACAATATCATGATGCCATCCTATGAAAATCATTCATTTCACTGCATAGGTTATTTCAGTGATGAAAATATAGACCACTATTTAGTCAGGAGTTCTTAATCTGGGTCTGTGAACTTTTTTTTCTTCTAAAAGATGTATTTGGGGGTGTGCTGAAGCAAGCTCTCTTCAACTGATGGATTGTTAAATTTTCAACATAAACATTTATACCTCAAAAACCAGCTATCACTAAAGCAGGACTCGATTTATTATTTTGTGGGAATCTGTGAACCTTTTTTTCTTCTAGAAGATGTATTTGGGGGTGTGCTGAAGCAAGCTCTCTTCAACTGATGGATTGTTAAATTTTCAACATAAACATTTATACCTCAAAAACCAGCTATCACTAAAGCAGGACTCTATTTATTATTTTATGGGTTGATTTAAGAAAGTGTTAATAATGAAGATTAAATTTTAAACTGTGTGAGCATATTCTTTCTCCCTTGAGAGCCTGGCTGCTAAACATTTACTGGCACAACCCTGTATTGCTCTAAACATTGCCTGTGCTCACCAAGAGGGCCACAGGAGATCCAAAAAAATGAAGTCATCATCAGATTGGAGACCTTGTAACTAGGTTAATCATAATAATATATGGTAGGTGGGTAGCACTCTGGGCTTGGAGTCAGAGCTCAAAGCTGACCTCAAACACTAAGCAAGCCACTTAACCTCTATATGTTCCAGTTTCCCTGTCTGTAAAATAGGGATAATAATAGAAAATATCCTACAGGGTTTGTTGTGAGAATCAAAAGAGAGAACTGTAAAGTGTTTAGCACAGTACCTGATTATGGAAGGCACTATATAGATATTAGGTATTATTAATCAATACTCTCATTTGAGGCTCACAACACTTTTGGTTGTATTTTAACATAATTGATTTCCTTTGTAATCCAATACATTTTATTTTATGCATTTAAAAACATTATGCTGAGAAGGGGACCATAGGCTCCACCAGACTACCCAGGGGATCCATGACAAAGGAGGTTAAGAACACTGGTTAGAAAAATCTATAAAGGAAGGTGTGATCTTGCAGCAAGGAACTGGATTGCAAGTAATATACATATATATAACTGGCTCTGGTCCAAGGTCCTTTCTGTGGATACGACAGCTCTCTGGAATTCACTGTCCTCAACTATAAAAAGAGAAGATTGGATAGATGGTCTCCCAGGACCCTCCTTAGCTCCAGGTCCAATGAATCTGACTCAGAAATCATCATTTCTGCTTTTCCACCACCACAGTTAAGAACAAAGGAACCCTGTGTTTTCCATTCTGTGGAATCCAAGGCTGGGAACACAAAAGGTGGGATGAGGGAGTTTGATGGAGGTCGTCATTCCTGGACGTAGGTACCTATAAACAGTCATCCATGAGTGTGTATCATATGTGTGGGTGGGAGCAATAAAATTGCTCACAATAAAATTTCACAATAAAAATTTGCCAATAAAAATTTCACAAGCATCTCTAGGAAACAAAATAGGCAAGAGTCATTTTAAAATTTAATCCGCATCATTACTAACATTTTCTCCATCCTTTTCTTAAGTCTAGACAATCAATAAAACAATAAATCAAGCCCTGATTTGTAGCATTTGTTGATTTCCCAGTTGTAAATGCTAACATGGAAAATCTAATGGCTCCAGCAGACTGCTGGTGAATGGCCTCATTCCCAGGGTATCCTTGGTCCTCTGTCCCCTGCCCTAGATCGGTGTGCAAGAGTCATTCCAGAAGAAAGGGGGAATCTCTGGAGAGGGTTTGTGGCTGTAGGCTCCAGAGCCCTGCATCCCTTGTCTTGGGCTCAAAGTCTATTATTGATGCATTCTCTTTGCTCCTACTTTTGCAGGCTACCACTGGGGTCTCTGCTGTAGGAATTAACCCCATAATTGCCAGTTTGAGTTTGATGGCTTAATCACAAGAAACTTGGATTTCTAGAACTCTTTACAGTTTACAAAGCATTCCCTTTGGTAGTACACACTGTATTGTAGGGAATGAAAGAATTTCAGCTCCCATTTTACAGAGCAGGATTTTAAGGCTAGAAGAAATTAAATTCACTTGTCCAAAATCATGCTAGGATGTGTCAGTTAGGATCTGAGCCTTTGCATTCTGGCTGTAAGATTGGGGAGCCTTATATTGCATTAGTCATGATTGAGGGCACACACAAACACATACAACCATTTACCTAACTCTGCTACATTGTAATTGGGATATGGCAGCTGGGCGATACAATATACAGTGTGCCAAGTCTGGAGTGAGGAAGTCATCTTCCTGAGTGCAAATCTATATGTATGACCTTAGATAAGTCACTTAACTCTGCCTCACTTTCCCCATCTGTACAATGAGCTAGATAAGGAAATGATAAACTACTACAGTATCTTTGCCAATAAAAATCCTAAATGAGATCACAAAGAATCGGATACAACTGAACAACAAAAGTAATTGGGATAAAAGGGATCTTGACTACAAGAACAATTACAGAAGCCAGCCCCAGTCAGAGATTTTATGTATGCGAGTGGGGTGCTAGAATGGAGTCAAAAGTAGCCTGCTTTAGAAGTTCACATCCTAGAGATGCAATGGAGCATAAATGCAAGGACCTGGGATTCTAATCCCAGCTCCATCACTAACCGGACAAATGTCTGAGCCTCGGCGTCCTGATCTGTAAAATGAGGGAAGCTGGACTATTAACCCTTAAGATTCCTCCCTGATTGAAATCCACATTCCCATGACTTTTGTGTGTCCTTCATCCCTGGAACATACCCCCTCCTCACTCCTGCTTTTAAGAACCACTAGTTTCCATCAGAATTTTGCTAAAGTACCACCTTTGACCTGAGACCTTTCCTTTTCTCCCCTCTTCCTATCTGGAAGTGCCTTCTCTTCTCCCCCAATAAATTTTGTACATATTATAGTTGTACTTATTTACATTTGCATATACTTATGGGTACTTGCAGTCTCCTTGATAAAGGGGGTAGGACTGTTGGGCTTTTGTTTCTGTATTCTCTGTACCTGGCTTATAAAATATTGTTAAACCTTGGACCCAAAGAGGAGAAAGCCCAGCCCCCTCCCCACAATAAGTGGGGGACTCTGGGTGTGGAATACTACATACCCAACTCTTTCGATACATTGGCAAGTTTGGCTAAACTGCTATTTTTTCATCTTTTAAAAATTCTTTGTTAAAAATGATGGCTTTCTGGGAAGGGTGGGGATGATATATACTAAGAACAATAGGTGTTACAAAAACAAAAGATATCAATAAAAAATTATAGAAAATCGATGGTTATTAATTAATCGGTTGACCCTGAAAAAATCCCCAGGGCAACTGGACAGGTCTCAGTTTCCTTTCCTATAAAAACTGAATGATCTTTAAGCTTCCTTTCAATTTTAACTTTTATAAAACTATTTTTATTTCTCCTGTCTAAGCAAGGAGCCTGGCATTTGTTGGCGATCCATTTTAGGTACAACAAACAAATTGTTCTGGCTTATTGCAGGTCCCCTATAGAGGCTCTGCTAGGTGATTCCTGCATAGCTATTTATACAGAAGCCTCCATATGGTAAGATTGGCTTTCCTCTCTCCAAAACACTCTAATATCAGGATGTAATAGGGACTAGGAACTGTCTGCTGTCTATATGTGTTCATTTGTCTGCAGAACAAAGCCATCCTGATCTACTCCGACTCCATCCGTTCGAGTAGCAGCCAACACACTTTACATTAGCAGCAGAATCCATCTCCTGAAATTGATTCAGGTTTTTGTTGTTTTTTTTGGTGTTTTTTTTTTCAGCCTGATCTGAGCAGGAAAAGAAAACGTGATTGTAATTGCAGCTGAAAGCCATGCCGATTACCAGGGAAGCTCTTATAAATTATTCTACCCTCCGTTTTACTTAAAATTGCTTTAATGGAGCAATAAAAGTTCACTAGGAGCAAAAAAAAAATCTAGAGTGCTGAGAAAAAGAAGCATTTTTCTGGTGAATTATCTGGAATAAAGTACATACTGTGTGGGACAGTTATAAAGCTCTGTGCTAGATGGTGTGGTAATAATAGCTAGCATTTATATAGCACCTACTATATGTAATAGGTACTGTGCTAAGCACTTTATGGTGTCATCTCACTCGATCCTTGCAATAACTCTGGGAAGTAGTGCTATTATTATCCCCATTTCACAGTTGAGAAAACTGAGGCAAACAGGAATTAAGTGACTTGCTCAGGCTCACATAGCTAGTAAGCATTTGATGTCATATTTGAATAGGTTCTCCTGACTTCCAGGCTCAGCCTCTCCCTCCCACCTCAAGTCTTTTCCCTATATTTACTGAAAAAATCTGGAGAACATTGAACAAGAAGATCTAGATTTTTTAAGGAATGGTTTTAGTAGGTAGCATTATTTTGTTAAAGTTCTTTTTTTTCCAATCATTTTTTATTAATTTTTGTAATTATAAATTTTTGACAGTATATATGCATGAGTAATTTTTTTTATAACATTATCCCTTGTATTCATTTTTCCAGATTTTCCCCTCCCTCCCTCTACTCCCTCCCCTAGATGACAGGCAATCCCATACATTTTACATGTGTTACAATATAACCTAGATACAATATATGTGTGTAAATCCAATTTTCTTGTTGCACGTTAATTATTAGATTCCGAAGGTATAAGTAACCTGGGTAGACAGACAGTAGTGCTAACAATTTACATTCACTTCCCAGTGTTCCTTCTCTGGGTATAGTTGTTTCTGCCCATCATTGATCAACTGGAAGTGAGTTGGATCTTCTTTATGTTGAAGATATCCACTTCCATCAGAATACATCTTCATACAGCATTGAAGTGTACAGCAATCTTCTGGTTCTGCTCATTTCATTCAGCATCAGTCAATGTAAGTCTCTCCAAGCCTCTCGTATTCCTCCTGCTGGTCATTTCTTACAGAACAATAATATTCCATAACCTTCATATACCATAATTTACCCAACCATTCTCCAATTGATGGACATCCATTTATCTTCCAGTTTCTAGCCACTACAAAAACGGCTGCCACAAACATTTTGGCACATACAGGTCCCTTTCCCTTCTTTAGTATTTCTTTGGGATATAAGCCCAATAGCAGCAATGCTGGATCAAAGGGTATGCACAGTTTGATAACTTTTTGGGCATAGTTCCAAATTGCTCTCCAGAATGGCTGGATTCTTTCACAACTCCACCAACAATGAATGTATCAGTGTCCCAGTTTTCCCACATCCCCTCCAACATTCATCATTATTTGTTCCTGTCATCTTAGCCAATCTGACAGGGGTGTAGTGGTATCTCAGAGTTGTCTTAATTTGCATTTCTCAGTAGTGATTTGGAACACTCTTTCATATGAGTGGATATAGTTTCAATTTCATCATCTGAGAATTGTCTGTTCATATCCTTTGACCATTTATCAATTGGAGAATGGTTTGATTTCTTATAAATTAGGGTCAGTTATCTATATATTTTGGAAATGAGACCTTTATCAGAACCTTTAATTGTAAAAATATTTTCCCAATTTGATACTTCCCTTCTAATCTTGTTTGCATTAGTTTTGTTCGTGCAGAAACTTTTTAGTTTGATGTAATCAAAATCTTCTATTTTGTGATCAATAATGACCTCTAATTCTCCTCTGGTCATAAATTCCTTCCTCCTCCACAGGTCTGAGAAATAGACTATTCTCTGTTCCTCTAATCTATTTATGATCTAATTCTTTATGCCTAAATCATGGACCCATTTTGATCTTATCTTGGTATATGGTGTTAGGTGTGGATCCATATCTAATTTCTGCCATATTAATTTCCAGTTTTCCCAACAGTTTTTTCCAAATAATGAATTTTTATCCCTAATGTTGGTATCTTTGGGTTTGTCAAACACTAGATTGCTATAGATGTACCCTTTTTTGTCCTGTGTGCCTAATCTGTTCCACTGATCGACTGGTTTATTTCTTAGCCAATACCAAATGGTTTTGGTGACTGCTGCTATATAATATAGCTTTAAATCAGGTACACCTAGACCATCTTCATCTGACTTTTTTTTTCATTAATTCCCTTGAAATTCTCAACCTTTTATTTTTACATATGAATTTTGTTGTTATTTTTTCTATGTCACTAAAATAGTTTCTTGGGAGTCTGATTGGTATAGCACTAAATAAATAGATTAGTTTGGAGAATATTGTCATCTTTATTATATTTGCTCGGCTTATCCAAGAGCACTGAATGTCTTTCCAATTATTTAATTCTGATTTTATTTTTGTGGAAAGTGTTTCATAATTTTGCTCATATAATTCCTGACTATTCTTTGGTAGATGGATTCCCAAATATTTTATACTCTCAACATTTGTTTGGAATGGAATTTCTCTTTGTATCTTTTGCTGTTGCATTTTGTTGGTGATATATAAGAATGCTGAGGATTTATGTGGATTTATTTTGTATCCAGCAGATTTGCTAAAGTTGTGAATTATTTCTAATAACTTTTTATTAGAATCTCTGGGGTTTTCTAAATATACCATCATATTATCTGCAAAGAGTGAAAAGTTCTTGATTGAGAGGAGTTAAGTGATTAGCCCAAGATCACACAGCTGCCATGCCTGGCAGTTCATGCAACAAACATTTATGAATTAAATTCAGTAAGCATTTATTAAGCACCTACTGTATTCTAGGGATTATATTCAATTTTAGAAATACCAAGGAAGAAACAAAACAGACTCTGCCCTTGGAATAAGTACTCTTAATAGCAAGCTCTCCATATTCTATCATCTAGTTACCATATATTTATATGTATATAGCTATAAATACATGTTACTATACATATATATGTACTTACATATGTATAGAAGATTATCTATACCCAGATATAGAGCAAAGATTCTTAATTTGGGGGTCCAGGAACTTTAAAAAATATTTTATAATTATTTCCATTTTTTTACTTTGTAATTGTATGGGTTTTATTTTAGGTCTTTAAAAACATTATTGTAAGAAGAAGTCTATAGGTTTCTTCAGACTTCCAAAAGGATTTATGATATAAAAACAAATTAAGAAACCCTTATAGACAGAGGAAATGGAGTTTAGATAAATGATTGGCCCATGGTTACATAGACAATGAATATAAGAACTGGGTCTCAAACTCATCTTTCTATTCTAGATCTCCTGCTGTATTATCATGTTTTCTCTGATATTTTGTCCTGACCTTACTTTAATGAGACATTACTGGATGAGCACAGCTAACTAATGAAGGGGAAACTATAAAGCTTCCCATGGGGCATATGGATTTTATTTGTAATGATGAGATGAGAAATAACATAGATAAAGCAATTTCTCTTTTAGGTTTTTATTTCTTGCAGCTATGTACTTACTACATAATTAATCCTCATGGCACAGTAACATAATTTGAGATTATAAACAGCATATGGGAATTTTAACCTTTAAAGAAAAAAAAAGAAAAATGTCTGTAGGCATTTTCATACTAATGATGGGCATTGCATCTGCTGAGAATTTCTGTTCCTCCTTTAGATCCTACAGCAAATGGCCTCTTAGACCTTGCCCAGAAGTTTATTTTGCACCTCTCAACACCTAGATCCCAATTAGTGCCCATGAAATGGTTGTACATATTTGAATTTGTATTATTTTAATTGATAATTATGTAAAATATGGTAATTAGTTCCAGCCCAATGGAAATATGCAGTACAAATTTGAATAATGTGGCCACTTCATGGAATTGATTATTCATACTCATCAGGTTCTGGTTATGTACTCATGTAATGTTGTACATAATTATTATTTGTATTGATGCTTTTTTTCCCCCTAGAGACTATAAAATCCACTGGGATAGAAGCTGTTTTAGCCTACTGTGTGTCTGGCACATAATAGGAGTTTAACTGTACATGAGAGATTTGCAGTTTCATGTACAATCCTTTCTTCCTGGTTGAAAGCAGCCCTAACAGGGTCCTAGTCTACCCCAAACACACCCTATGCTTACCTCGGCAGTATAATTTCCAGGGATGTCCCCAATGATAATAAGATTGGCACACGCCTTGTCTGGGAGGCTCGGAAGGAAAGTGTGGGAGAGGAAAGGAGTTAGGCTGACCACCAAACTCAAGGTCTACAAGTCACTGTGCTAACTTCACTGTCATATGCCTGAGAAATCTGAACAACATCCCAGCACCATGCCAGAAAACAGAATCATTTTCATTTGAATTGTCTTAGGAAAATTCTGAAGATCACCTGGCAGGATAAGGTACCAGACACTGGGATTCTTTCTTGAACTAAACTCTATTGGTCGGCCCAATCATTTGTATATTTGCTAAAAGGGGTATTTTATGGAGAAATCCCACCAAGCAAGCACTTACAAGGTGGTCAGAAAAACCAATACAAGGACACTCTCAAAGTCTCCCTTAAGAACTTTAAAACCTGATGAAAGCCTACTCCAGATTGAAATGTAATATATTTGCCAAAGAACATTATATCCCATGAGCATCATTTACCTCTTTTTCCTCCCTCTCCTTTAGTCTCTTATGTGCAGGAAATGTTATTTTTTTGTTGACTTTTCTTTATGTATTTCATGACATATATTTTGGTTTTAAATGAGACTTGTGATTGATTATAATGTGCATTATTATGTCACCTTTGAATCACGTTGTGTGAGTCAATCACTATCGAATCACTTGTATGACTTGGGAAATACTGGCACAGGATGGCGTGCCCTCTTCAGGGAAGGGGCTGTGTTCTATGAGCAAAGCAGAATGGAATTAGCCCAGAAGAAACGTGAGATATACAAAGTTAGGAAAGCCCCCCCCCCCAAATGTTCACAAGGACGATTTGTACCTGACTTGTGGCAGAGCGTTCTGAGCTCATATTGGTTTGATTAGCCACAGTTGGACACACTGTACCTTTATTCCAACATAATGAAGTCATTTTGGTCCTCTCCAAGAACAAAGGACAACAGCCTATGTAGCATATGTTTAAGTTCAGAATTAAAAAGTGGGAGAAAAAAGAAGCATAAATAATATAAAAACAAAAGATACCAATAATATTTTCTTTAAAAATTTTTTTCTAAAGCAAGTAGGTCCTTGATAAATATTTGTAAAATCTAACTATAGAAATAGAAATCACCATAAATGGGTCATTAACATGATTGCTTCTTTAGTATTCTAAGAGTCTGTTATTTCAATGGTGTGGGTGTTTACTGCATCAAAGTTGATTGCAACTTCCCTATAATTTAATAGATGGTTTTTGAGAGTTCCTGTGACAAAAAAAAAATCATTATCCTGAGACCAACCTGGCACTTAGCTTTGATGGTCCCAATGGTCCATTACTAAGTCTGTCCTTACAACCTTTCCAACTTAGGAGGATCTGCTAGAACCTGTGTTCCGTTGGCCCAGCCTCCAATCCCACAAGGCTTCCTCCAAAGCTACCAGGAGGAATTAGAAAAGGACTTGACTGAAGGTATGAAATAGCATGATTCCATGCTAGAGACAAAGGAAAGAAAGAATTTGTTCGTGTAACAAGAGTCTAATCCCTAAAGAGACAGGGGAACCTGCTTCAGGAAACATTGCATGATATGTAATACCCAATTTGGAGCATGTGCAGACATTCTGTAACTGAGTTTCAGTCTCCTGACCCTGTGAGGAAAGCTTAGAGAAGACACCTCCAAGCTTTGAAGGGAATCTTGGAACCTTAAAGGAAGACATGTAGTTAGACTTGCTCTGAAAAAATGAATCTAGAGTCTCATTACATTCATTTAACTAAGAAAGCACATTATAAATGGGTGACATAGCTTCAAGAATCAATAGACAGAGGCACTCCAGGCCAGATGGGTATATGGCATTAGGTAAGTAGCTTGACCAATATGTATCTCAGTTTCTTCATCTGTTTGATAAAGATTCAATTTTTTTTCAGTTGTGTCTAACTCTTCATGACCCCATTTGGAATTTCCTTGGCAAAGATGCTGGAGTGGTTTGCCATTTCCTTCTCCAGCTCATTTTATAGATGAGAAAACTGAGCTAACTGGAGTAAGTGATTTGCGCAGGGTCACACAGCTTTAAGTATGTGAGGTTGGATTTGATTCCAGGTCCAGTGTTCTATCTACTGAGTGAAGGTTCTGAACCCCAACAGATCTACCTCACAGCGTTGTATCAAGGACCAAAGGAGAAGGTGGAAGTGAAAATACAATTCAGAGTTAAAGCATCAGTAAGTGTTGGAGGTGTCAGCCTGCCCTGGCTATATTGCAATGAATCATATATAAAGAAGAAAGAAAAGAGAAAGGGAGAAGAAGGGGGAGGGGAAATGAGAGAAAGAGTGAGGAAGAGAGGAAAGGAGGGGAAAGGGAGAGAGGAAGAGGGGGATGGAAAGAGAAAGAGAGAGAAAGAAGAAGGGAAAAAGAGGGTATGGATATGGTATAGAAAGATAGGGGGAGGGTAAAATATGGGGAGAGGGAGAGAGAAAAAAGAAAAAGGAAAGAGAGGGGAAAAGAGGAAGAAAGGGAGGGAGAAGGGAAAAGAGTGAGAAGAAGGAGGTGAAGGAGAGGAAGTATAAGAAAAGGAGAGGGAGAAAGAGGAAGAAGGAGAAGGAAAGAGAAAAATAGGAAGAAAGTGAGAAAGAGAAGAAAAAGGAAGAGAAAGATGAGGATGAGGAAATAGAGAAAGGAAAAGGAAGAGAAGGTAGGAGAGAGAAAGAGAAGAGCGATGGAGAGGGGAACAGGGGGAGGGAGAGAAAAAGAAAAAGTGGAAAATTCACTTCTGGCATTTAGCCCTTTCTATGGCATGTGCCTTCCCCATAGCTACCCAGTCACCAGGCATCCTAGCAACCGTTACTAAGCTTTGCACCCTTGTTTACATCATTTTCCCTCAGGATGAAACTATTGATTTTACCTGAATTACTTGCTACAGGTTGAGGAAGAATAAAGCATTTTATTACAGAGATTCTGACTACTCTTCCCTAGCTTCTGGGCCAAAAGAGATTCCCATATAAACCAAATCTTCCTCCCTTTTTTTAATGGGGATTCAGTAGTGATTTTAGTAGAGTTTATTTAGGGAATGGAACTAGACTGTGCATAAAGAATTCTGGACACATAACGGAACATGGGTGTGGTGGTCTTAATGTACCCAAGACCATTATCCCTGCTCCTCTTCCATCCCCTAATCCATGTAGTTGTTATTATCCAATTTTAGGGTCGTAGATCTAAGCTGGAGAAGATCTCACAAGTAATCTGGTCCTTTTTAGAAATGAGGAATTTGAAATTCAAGGGATTTAAATAATTTATTCCAAGTCACTCAGACAGTAAGAAGCAAAGCAAATATTTCGATTTGGGTCTTCTGACTCCAAATCCACCACACTTTCCATTGTACTAAGGGGAGACCCTCTATTGCTCCTCAGAGTTCACAGCAGTAAAAACTGAAAGAACAATGATCTAAAGGACTTTGGAACTTCATCCTAACTTCATGCAGCTCTGCTCACACGGGCAAAGGATCGCTGACAAAGTAAAAGAAGCCAGATCTCCTTGCAGACTTAGAATATCCGCTCCTATCACTGTCATCCTGATGCATTGTTCCTCTTGGGACTGACCATGTATAGAGACAGTGGCAGATCCAGTTTGGGGGCCCACTGAGTAGTCAAGAGTCCCAAACCCCTAAAAAACCAGAGTCCCCAGAAAATAAAAAAGTATAATTAAAACAAACAAACAAAACCAGAGTTCCTCTACCCTTGGAAAGACTTTCTTTAAGGGACAGAAAGAAGGGATATAAAGTTCAAGTTGTACCTGATTGTGGCTTAATATAAAGTCACAGAATCTCCATATCGGGAGGGATTATCTTGTCCTGCCCATTCCTGAACAAGAACTCCCTGTAACATCCCCATATAGCCATTCAACTTTCATCTGAAGATTTCCTGTAAACCTATGAACCTACCCAGGAACTGACAGGGTTCTTCCTTCCCCAGTGAGCATTCTAATTGTAATAATACAAGTGGTCCTCACACTTTTTAAATAGGGGCCAGTTCACTGTCCCTCAGACTGTGGGAGGGCCGGACTGTAGTAAAAACAAAAACCCACCCTCTGTCTCCGCCCCTCAGCCCATTTGCCATAACTGGCAGCTGCATAAACGTCCTCAGCGGGCTGCATCTGGCCAGCAGGCCAGGTTTGAGAACCCCTGCTAGACCCTGCTACTGTCCCATAGAGAGCCCCAGGCCTTGCTAACCATCTCTCATGTTGTTTCTCCCAGTTGGAATGTGAGCTTCCCAAGAGCAGAGACTACATCATATAATTGTCTTTGTATAATTGTAGAACAATGCTACAGGTTTTCTATTCTATTCCATTTCATTGGAAACCCACTACCCCCTAAAGCAGCTCATTCCATTTTTTGTAAATTCATATTCTTGGTAATTCTTCCCCTCCCCTTCCCCGGCATTAATCTTCAGTCTATTTCTTTTAATTCTGCTTTCTAACCCCCTTGTCTTCAAATACCTGAAGATAACTGATCTAGTCTTAGTCTGTTCTCCCAATAAAAGGGCCTGACTGCTGGTTTGTGTTGCCCGGCTACATCCACCATCGTGCCTGGTCTCTGCCTCCTTTTTCTCTATATGCTATCTTTCTTTAGTATGGCAGAAACATGGAGTACCCCATGCTTTCCTTTTGCCCAGTGCTTCTTGATAGTCTATATGCTTTGTCACCCTCTATTAGAAGGGATCTCCTTAAGAACAGAAATTTTCCTGCTCTTCTGCTTATAGCCCCACTGCTTTGGATATACTAAGCCCTTATTAAATGCTTTTTCATCCATTTGTTCAGAGAGAAGCATTCATAAAATAAGCTTGTACTTTAGCCCTGCTGTTCCCTGAGACTCTGGCTGGATAGAATCAATGCAGAGAGATTTCCCAGCGTCCACGGATCACAGTGTCCTTTATGCTTTCTTCCATGTCCAAGTCCAGCTGTGTTTTTCTTTAACAGGCTGACTGGACTGCCTCCAATTAAAAATGAACTTTGGATGAAGTTATTTATCTGACCAGAGTCAGGAGAACTATGATGTAGTAGGAAGTGTGCTGAATTCAGTGATAAAAGACATTGAAAACATATAGTGAAATGATACAAATATAGAAGAATAAGAGTCATTCCTCAATCTATAGGAAGTTAAAGAATATGAACGAGTTTTCAAATTAAGAAATGCCAGCTCTCAACAATCAGATGGAAAAATGCTCTTAGTATAGTCCTTAACATGCTTCTTGGCACTTAGGTAACTGTTTAATAAATATTTGTTGAGTTAATGATTGCTCCAAATCAGTAATAATAAAAGAAATACAAAACAATTCTGAGATCCTACCCCACGATACTTGGATTGGCAAAGATGACACAAGACCTCTTTTAAATTCCTACTAAAATCCTAACTTGTACAGGACTGTCCCAGTCTCTCTTAATTCTTTTCTTGATGTGGCAGGACAAGAATCTTGGAATTGTGGATTGGTCCAGCTATTCTGGATAGCAATTTGGAATTATGTCCCAAAAGATGACTCAATTGTGAATGGATTTTGACCCAATGATTTCATTATTAAGCATATGCTCCAAAGGGATCAAAGACAGAGGAAATGAACCAAAAATATATATTTGCATAAGAGCATACATACACATGCTTTTTTATGCCTATAATATATAAAAAGCTATATGTGTATGTATATATGTTTGTGTGTTTCAATGGTGAGAACAAGAAAGGCTGTTAGTTGAATCTCTTCTTATTGCCCACTCTGCCCCATCCCTCATACAGGGCAAGACTTTCATTTCCACAGGTAAAGAGAGAAACAGAGATTACAGTTATACACATAATATATGAATATAATATATACATTTGCATAATACATATTTATAGCAGCATTTTTTGTTATAGCAAAGAATGGAACCAAAGTGGATACTCATCAATTGGTGAATGATTGTGGTGTGTCAATATAATGTATTATTATTGTACCACAAAAAATAAATGTGAAGAATTCAGAAAAACTTTGGAATTTTGTATGAACTGACGCAGGGTGAATTGGGAGAACAAGCAGGGGATGATTTTACTAGGTAATCTTATAAAAAGAATCTTTATAGTGAAAATAGTAATGTAAAAGAAAACAATTCTAAAAGACTTCAAAACAATGCTGTACTGATCAATGTGGTGACCAAACATGGCTTCAGAAGTCTAAGGAAGAAACGTTCCTTTTTCCTCTTAGAAAAGAGAAAGGAGTACTAGGAGTACAGAATAAGGCAGACGTGTCTAGCTTGACTATACTTGTTTGATAGGAGGGTTTATATTTGGAGTAGAGATAAATAATGATAGAGATGCAAAAAAAAGTAACAATAAAATAATTTTAAAATTCATAAAATAAACAGAAGGCTTTGCAAAGGTCAATGTTGAAAAATTATCCATGCATATGCTTTGTAAATAAAAAACTTTAATTAAAAAAATAAAATAAATTCATAAAATAAAAGTTTAGACAGGAACAAAGATTTTTTTAACAAATGAATTTTTTTTAAACTCTCAATACAAACTAAAAAAATATGGACATGAAAGAAGGTCATTGTTACATATACAATCCTCTTTTTGTTTATTTATTAAAAGGCTTTGTTTGTTGAATAAGTTATTAATAAGTATAAACTTTTTTTAAGAAAAAAGGAAGAATAAATTGAGAAAAAAAAAAAAAACTCAAACCAAATTTGCCCATTGTGGCTAAGACAATAAAAGTATTCATTGGATAGAATACTGAGATGGGTGGCTTGAATAAAGATCTTTTTATTATATGTGAGGATTTTTTTTTTAAAGAATACTTACTAGGCCTAAAATCAGGAGACCTAATTGCTATTTCATGAACAACACTCCCTCTCTCATCTCTGGACATTTTTTCTCCCTGTCCCCTAAAAAGCTGTTTCCTCATCTCTGCCTCCTGGTTTTCCTCCCTTCCTTTAAGTCCCAACTAAATTCCTATCTTCCATAGAAAGTCTTTCCCAGCCTCTCTGAATTATTTCCTTTTTCTCTTGTATGTATTTGCTTGGGGATGATAATAGCACCTATCTCAAAAGGTTTTTGTGAAGACTAAATGAGATAACATATGTTCAAGGCTTTGAAGATCAAATGATCTTCATTTCTTACCAGCTGCTCTTGGTGGTTTCAACTCCATGAATACCATGTTCCCAATTCAGAATTCTGGGTATCTTCCTGCTTTTTCAACTTCCTTTAAAATATTGTCTTCTCCAATTAATTAGATTGTAAACTCCTTTAGGGACATTGAGGTGGTGTGGTGGATGGAGTGAGGAAGTGAGTAGATAGAGATGCAGAGTGAAGAAGACTTCTTCCTGAGTTCAAACATATACTGAGACACTCACTAGTAGTGTGATCCTGGGCAAATCATTTATTTATTTTTATACATATATTAAAATTTTTTAATAATAGCTTTTTATCTTCAAAATATATGCAAAGATATCCTGCAACATTCATAGTTGTAAAACCCTGCACTCCAAATTTTTCTCCCTCCCTACCCCCCCATCTCCTTCCCCTGGACAGCAAGCAATCCAATATAGGTTAAGCATGTGCAATTCTTCTAAATATATTTCCACATCTATTATGTTGCACAAAAAAAATTTAGATCAAAAAGGGGGAAAAAATGAGAAAGAAAAAAAAAGCAAGCAAACAACCACCAAAAAAGGTGAAAATACTATTCTGTGATCCACATTCATTCCCTTGGTCTTCCCCTTGGATGCAGATGACTCTCCATCACAAATCTACTAGAATTGTCTGGGCAAGTCATTTAACTCAGTGTGCCTCAGTTTCCTCCTTTGTAAAATGAACTAGAGAAGGAAACGTCAAACCACTCCCCTATTTTTGCCTAGAAAACCTCAAAATGGAGTCATGAAGAGTTGGACACAAATGAACAACAACAGCTTGTGACTTCAAAACCAATATTTTTTTCGCTATATCACACTTACTCCTTTTTATGTTATGTATGCAAAAGTGGTAGGGTTTCTTTGGCAATAGACTGCCTCCATGAATTAAGAGCAGAGAAGATTGCTCCTAGCTTCCTCAGGATATTAGAGAAATGATGATATTACTCACTGTGACAAGGAACAGGCATGGAAATAGTCACAGAGAGAAGATGAAAAACTCCATCCTTGTATTTGTTAGATGGAACTGAGCTGAGAGAGTAGACCAGAAGAGCTGTATATCACAGGTAATTGGATTCCCAGGAGCAGCTGATATTGCCCAGGGCACTAGTATAAAGAAATAAGCACCCTGGGGATTTATGCAGTTAGAGGGGGGCACATTGAGTCCCCTAAGGAGAATGAGAGCATATCCAGGGGGTTGTGAGGGACTCTATTCCAGTTCCTGTTTCCCTGCCTTCCACAATACCTTTATACTGTTGAAATCCTGTTAAAAACCATAAGGGCAGCCTCAATCAATGGAACTGAGAGCATGAACATCAGAGAGAGCAGTAGCAGGTTGGAATGGGGAATTAGCTCAGTCTACTTGAAGGTACTCAGAAGAAGGGTTAAAATGGGGGCAGGATATCTGAGATTGTTGTTTTTTCTCCCATCGATCTTAATTCCAGCTTTTGATTCATCCAGCCCGACATTTCATATGATTTATTCTGCATATAAGTTAAATAAATAAGATGAAAAAATTTTAATGGGGGCAGGGAGGATAGATTCTGTCAGTTTATTGTTAGAGGAGGAAGAACCTTATGATTTTAGTTTTAGTTTTTTTTGTTTTTTTTTTCTTCAGGTGAGCATAAGTGTGTCCTAGAGTAGCTGATGGGGGGAGTGTAATCCATTCTTTTCTATCAGCATTAAAGTTCTGGGCAAAAGCAGCTCCCACAGAAAGAGGCAGCAGGGACTCCATTAAATATGATTTTGCCTTATTCTTGGTGCATTGTATTGAAGAGAAATGAGCTTCAGTAGATACAGACAGAAAACCTGGACTCAGATCCAATTATTAATGTTAAATAATTGATATTTTTTAAAAGTTGTATTTTATTTTTACATCCCACTCATTTCTGAATAAAGGCTATAGTGTTGAACCCCTCCTCTCTAGCCCAGAACTGTATTCACCACATAACAAAGAAAAAGGCAAAAAATTGTGGTTACATCATCTTTAACAAGCATCAATTTCTTGAATATAGATAGAAACAAAGCATTTTCACCTTTTTTGTTTGATTTTTGTTTTGTTTCTCATGGTTTCTTTTCCCTTTAGGTCTGGTTTTTCTTGCACAACACAACAAATATGGAAATATGTTTAAAAGAATTGCACATATTTAACCTATATCGGATTGCTTGTGTCTTGGGAGGGGAGAGGGAAGAAAGGGAGGGGGAAATTTTTAGAACATAAAGTCTCACAAAAATGAATGTTGAAAACTATCTTTCTGTGTATTTGAAAAAATAAAATGCTATTGAATTTTTTTTTTAAATCTCCATTTCTCTGGTCCTCAGTCTCCTGCACCATAAAAAGAAGGGACTGAGCTGGTTGTATTCTATGCTTCCCTTGCAATATTAACTCTCAGAATTCCTGTCTTCATTTATTTCCCTATTAGGATTTGTGGCTGTTCCACTCAAGTTTTGTTTCAGCTGTCCAAAAGGTTTCCCTTGCCTTTTTATCCTCAGGGAATAAGAGCAAAATCACTTATTTGGGACTAATGCATCGGAACAGTCCTGATTCCATAGAGAGCGGTTGTTATTTAATGACTGACCCAGGTACAAAGAGCTACAGATAAGCCAGGGTGAAATGAGCAGTGACTTCTGTCATTCCCTTGCTAAGAGGTGATGACTTAGAGCTTGTCCAGCTAGAGGAAATTGGTTCCTGTTTTTCTAGCTCTGTAGTGAACTATTGCAGGCGGATCTGGCTGCAACCTGAGCATCCATCTCCATGATCACATTAGTGGCTCTGCTGGCCCATAGCAATGGCGCCTGCTGGATTCCTACCTTAAACCTTCCCTGCCTGGGGACTGAGAGAAGCGGACTAGCTCTGAGATCTGCGTGGTCCAGTTGGTGCTTGTGGTTTAGTATCTATTAATGGGAATGCCTTGCAGGTAGAAGCTTGGATTCACATCCCACCTCTGACACTTACCATGAGTCACTTAATTTTTGTGCCTCAGTTTCCCCATCTGTTCTTGAAGAGGCTCAGTGATATTGCTAAGGTTTTGATGGCTTAGAATAGTATAAATAGGAGCAGGTAGATGGTGCAGTGGATAAAGAATCAGTCCTGAAGTCAATTCTGGTCTCAGACACATAACACTTACTAGCTGTGTGACTCTGGGCAAGTCACTTAACCCCAATTATCTTCTAAAAACTAAATCAGAATGGTGTAAAGAGCAATTGTTTTATCTTAAGGTCAGAAATTGAGGGTCTTCCCCTCCCAGATTGAAATTTTTGTCATAATAAAATAGGCCATTACGGATAAAATGTGATCAATAATAATACCTCTATTTAAATGAGATGATGGATAGAACATGCTTGCTCTGAGCTGTAAATATGAATGATGGCTGCCTTTGTTTTAGTGAGAGACAGTTGGGTGTCGAAGCTGGAACTGAAATCAGCTGGGCTCTCTGCTTAGTTGGATCAGCCTTTCAGCTTTTAATCCTGGTCCTAGTTCTATCCTGCTCTTTCAATTTCAATAGAAGGTAAGCTCCTCGAGGGCAGCAAATGCTTTGGGTTTGGAAATGCATGGGGCATCTGGATGATGAAGTGGCTCCCGTGCCAGACCTGGAGCCAGGAAGATTCATCAAACCTCTGACGCTTAGTAGCCTTGAGACCCTGAGTAGCTGTGAGGCCCTGCTCAAGTCATTTAACCCTGTTTGCCTGAGTTTTCTCATCCATAAAATGAGCAGGAGAAGGAAAAGGCTGAGCTCTCCACTGTCTTTGCCGAGAAAACCCACATGGGGTCACGAAGAGTTGGACACAAGTGTACAATCCCTGTGGCCTCACGGTGGGCTGGCCCTTGACCACTGCATTTAAATTAAGCTAGACGTGACCAACGTTGTGACTTTAGGGTTTCTGTTTCTCTTGGGCAGATATACTTGCACCTAAATCTCCATCATATGAAATGGCCCTTTGGTTCAAGAGAAATTGTCTTCCATGTAGCCCCAAAGGTGCTTCCTTTCACAGCCTGTCCTGCCTTATTTAATACTGCCAGGATAATAGTTTGGGGTTCTTTCCTCATTGCTTTTCCCTCTGTCTTTGAAAATCCACATAAAGGCAAATTCTTTACACTTATGATCCTATCTCTATACCAGCTTCTTTTGTTTAATTTTTGAGACAAATTTGGGAAATTAGGAGGAGACCAATCAGCCTCCTCTACCCTCTATATGTTCAAAAATGTATCTTTCCCATTCCAACTGAAATTCAGCAAGGGCAGTTTCTTTCCGAGTACAAATACCTCTCAGGAGGTTAAACTAGTTATTAGTCACTCCTAATTAGTTTAATCATATTGCTTTCCTCCTAATCCCTACCTGAAATCCTGAAGGAATGGGAATTTTTATGGGGACAGGAAAAGGAGAGAGGGAACCCTGGGGGGAGAAAGGTAATTTTGGAGCATTGACTATTGCCCGGGGCAGAGCTGAAAAGCAGCAGCTGTAGGGAATATTCCTGAGGAAAGCAGAAAGACTTTCTGGAGGCTGTCTTCAGATGGCTGATCCCTAAAGCAGAGTAGAACACGTTTTTCGGCAGGCTTCCATTGTGGCTCTCTTACTATACCATATTATCAAGGAGGGGAGGGGGGGAGCAAGATAACCACGTGAGACCCCTGAGGAGGGGGCAGAGCAGGATAACTCTGGGAAACCTAGTTATTTGGCCAGCTTCTTGAGGGTCCCTGGGGAGAGCCAGGACAGCGGGGCGTGCTGCAAGCTGTTGGAAGTTTGAAGGCAAGGAAAAAGCAGGAGAGCAATCAGTGAGCAGTGTGGGGAAACGGATAGGATATCAGATTTGGAGGTGGAGACACCTGGATTCAAATCCCCCAATGACTAGCTGTGGGACTCTCAGCAAGGTCACCTTAATCTCTTTGGCATCAGTTTTCTGAGCTGTCAGATGAAGGGGTTGCTCGGGATGACTTCTCAGGTCCTTGCTAAGTCTAGAATCAGTGATGGTGTGAGGTGACTGACAGCTGTATCTTTCATAAAAACTTTTGATCTATTATCTTGGATGAGACTGCTCGAATTTGGAGGGCTTTGTTAGTTGGGGCATGGGATATGAGAAGGGCGGGGCTTCCAGAGCTCAGGAAGTTTGGAGGTAGCTGACAAAATTATGAATTATGGGGTATGAAAGATCCCATGCTGTAAAATTCTATAGGGAAAGTTTGGAAACTCTCAGAAATGAAATTCTGACATGAAGATAAACACCTCTAATGAAGGAGTGGGGGACCCCAGGGCAGGGCAGGAGAGAAATGGATAGGAACTTATCACAGCGTTGACTCCGTCCTGAATCACTAGGATTGCCCCTGATTATTTTAGTGGTCCTCCATTACCACCCAGCAGAGTCCTACCCATCCATCCATCCATCCATCTATCTATCTATCTATCTATCTATCTATCTATCTATCTATCTATCTATCTATCTGTCTATCTATTTATCCATCCTTTCATCCGTTCATCAATTCATTCATCTATCTATATCTCTATATCTATGTCTATATATTTACATATATATATAATTTTATATATATATAAATTCTTTCACCTGTGGAAAAGAAAACGTGGAGGAGGGGCAGGACAGCAATTAATGTTGTTGTTCTCATTCTTGATGACTCCCATTTAGGGTTTTTCTTGGCAAAGACACTGGAGTAATTTGCCATTTCCTTTTCCAGCTACTTTACAGATGAGGAACCTGAGGCAAACAAGGTTAAGTGATTTGCTCAGGGTCCCATTAGTGTCCGAGGCGATATTTGAACTCAGGAAGATGAGTCTTCCTGACTCCAGAGACCACTGAGCCACCTTCCCACACTGAGGGCAGCAATAAAGAGAGCCTAAAGGCAGTCATGGTGGAAAAGGAATGGGAGTTCATATCCCAGAAAATCTGACTCTCCTCTTTGTGGAGGTTAGGAGAAAGGAGGTCCTCAAAATGATGATCAGGCCCTGGAGATGGTGGTTCAGTGAGGGACCAAGAAACAGAGCAAATATGAGGAAGAATTTCCCCCACTCATGTCTGAAGTGTCTTGGCTTTTCAAACAGAAAACTTACACTGAAACCTCCTTTCAGCTGCTTATGGCTTGTGTGACTGTGGGCAAGTAATTTAATTTACTTTTCTCAACTATAAAATATGGAGGTTGGATTACCTGGTCTCTGAGGTCCCTTCCAGCCCTGGACCTACCTATGATTCCCCATATGCTCATGCTGCTCATATGTGAGCTCAAGGCTCCAGGGACTGGAATGACAAACTACAAACTACCCATGAGAAGCATGGCGGCTTAGGGGGGAAAATGCTGGACTAGGAGATACAGGGACACCTGGGTCAGCATCCTGACTCCTGCTGTGTGAGCCACACAAAGGACTTCATCTCTAAAATAACAGAACTCGCCTTTCCCATGGCTGCTGTGATGATCAACAAATGAGATCATGGATAGGGAGGACTTTTCAAATCTTTAGGTGGGGTATAAATGTGAGCCATGGTCATAACTTCTGCCATTGTGTGGAGGAACGACCTTCCCTTAGGCCCCTGTCCAGGACTACAGATGCAATATTTTAGGATGGACCTGTTGCCTGTACTTGGTATCTTCTGACTGATTAAAAGGCTTCCCTTCTATCTTAGACAAGCCGAATAAACTGGTGATGAATGTGACTTAGTCCCTAGGGAATCCCGAGGCCCGCCCTTATCTCTCTGGATCTAGCCAGGTGCTCAAAGGTCAGCCGAGGACGCTTGGGGCAGAGTCCCAGTCCCCTGGTACTTTCTCTTAGGTTAGAAACCTCCCAGCTTCTCCTCCTAATCCCTGGGATTCAGAATTGCCTAAACAAAACTCCCCTGCTCCCACTCCCCCTAACCCGCCCTCCTTCCCATCCAGCCAGCCCAGGCCATCCTCAACCTTTCTCCCTCCCTCCACTGACCCCTCTGGAATTTTTCCTAACCGGCTCTTTATACTTGTGACATTCATGGAAACTTGGCTTCCTGAGGAGATACTGCCTCCCTTTTGGCTGTCTCCTATTGGGGTCACCTTCTTTCTTAACCCCCAACAGGCTGGACCAATATCTTTGTTCTCCCTGCCATCACCGCCCCTTACTTCCTGCCCCCTACACTCCCATCTGCCATCTCGTCCGGATCCTGGCTGCTGACACCTTCTGGGCCCCCAGCTCATTTTCGGTCCTCTTCACTCAGATTCCCATCCCGGAAACTTCAGTATCCCTGCTAATGTCCCTTTAAGTATCCTTGCTGCTGTCTGAAGGGACCTGACCTCCCTCCCATGACCTATAGCTTCTCTTAGCTTTCCCACTTGCAGGAATGATGGCGATCTTGATTTAATCATCCCCTATTTTAACTCTACTACCTCCAAAACAGTTCTTTTTTTTTAATATGCATAAATATAAATTTTATTAAAGTAGGTAATTCTCAGTCATCGTTTGGCAATACATACTCTGTAAATACAAGGGGCAAAATTAAGAAGACCCGGCAGAATTATAGATTATTTTTTTTTGCTGAGGCAATTGGGGTTAAGTGACTTGCCTAGGATCACACTTCAGGAAGTGTTAAGTGTCTCAGGTCCTCCTGACTTCAGAGCCACTGTACCACCTAGCTGCCCCAGAATTATAGCATCTTAATGATAAAAGGGAACTAAAGGGCCATCTATCTAGTCTAAACAACAGCTGACTAAGTAAGAGCTTATCAAGTTGCAGAACAGAGTTCTTAACCTTTAATATGTCATACACCCCTATTACACTCTGGAGAAGCCTATAAAACTCCTCAGAATAAGGTTTTAAATCATTGAAGAAAATGATAAATTCCCAATAAAGATTAGTGAGAAAAAATGTAATTTTTATCTTATTAAAGTTCATAGCCTCCCTTAAAATGTGTCCTTGGGGCCCAGGTTAAGAACTTCTTCTCAAGGAGTTTGAAATACTTTTATCTACTAGCTAGTATTTATATAGAGCTCTAAGATTATGTATGTTACATCATTTGGTTTTTCCAAGGACCCTGTGATGTATACTTTGTTATTATATTCATTTTTACAAATGAGAAAAAACTGAGACTTGGAAAATGTGATGTGCCCATGGTCACATAGCTAGTAGGTTTCTGAAGTCCGGTTTTAAATTATGTCTTCCTGAATGAATGTTTATTGACCGACTGACTGATTCCAAGTTCATCACCCTATCCATTACACTACCTAGAAACATAATCAAAAAATTGGATCTTTCCACTATTCCCTTTCCCTCCCTCCTAAACCCGTAATGCTCCTTCATCTCCATAGACATAAACAACACATCATAAATTTAGCATTGAAAGAGACCTTGGATTTTGCATTTGTTTTGCTTAACAATGCTTATTCCTTCTGAGTTTTCCTTTCTGTATTTAATTGAAAATACAGTTGGGGGAGTGATGATAGTGTAAAAAATTAAATTAAAATAAAAATGAGAAAGACTATCATTTTAAAATATGTGCAGAGCAGATAAAAAACACATACACACAAAAGGACAGTTTTGATAATTGAACTGATTACATTTTATTTATTTTTTTATTCAACAGTATTTATTTTTCCAATTATATGTAAAGATAGCTTTCAATTTTTTTCTCCCTCTGTCACCTATCTTTTTCCCCTCCCCAATTCTAATATAGGTTCTTTTTTTTTTTCTTTTCAGTCCATAAACATATATTCAGTCTATATAGGAAAAGCACATTTAAAATGATTGTTCACATAGATTTTTATTTAAGTTCAAGTGTAAGTTGAGTTTATATTAGAGTCTATTCCCTTTTGGGTTTCCCAAACATTACTTTTTAAGGAGAAAAACGAAAGAGGTCCTCCCTCTGAGGAAAGATATGCTTTGTTATTACTATTCAGTCCTTTCAGTCACATCCAGCTCTTTGAGACCCCATTTAGGATTTACTTGGCAAAGATACTGGAATGGTTTGCTATTTCCTTCTCCAACTCATTTTATAGATGAGGAAACTGAGGAAAACATCATCTAATGTAGGTTCTACGTGTACAAGAATTGATTACATTTTTAAAAGGCAAGGGGAATGGAGTAGAGATTCGTGTTTTCATGTACAATCCTCTTTTTACATTCAATTTGATCTGTGAAAATATTTTTCTTGGAGAATACACTCGGAATAAAGAAAATTAAAAATACAAAGGACACTATAGAAGTCATCTAATCCAACTTCTGAGTTCATTTCAGAGAACTAAAGTTCTGCAGAGGTAAAGTGAATGGGCTAAGGACACACAGAGGTAACTTAGGAAAGAATTCAACCTGAGATTTTTTTTTATTAATTGTTTAATTTTTTCTGGTTAATATGTATATTAACCTTTTAAATTTAAATAAATAAAAAATAAATATTTCTTTATGAGTCACGTTGGGAGAGAAAAGAAGAACAAAAGTCACAAGAAAGAAAAAAAAAAAAACAGAAAAAAGAAGTGAACGTAACATGTATTGATTTGTATTCAGTCTCCATGGTTCTCTTTCTGGATGCAGATGGAGTTTTCTACACAAGATTTATTAGGATTGACTTGGATCACTGAACCACTGAGAAGAATCAAGTGTTGACCATTGTTTATTCTTTCTGTTACTGTATGCAATGCATTCCTGGTTCTGCTTGTTTCACTCAGCATCAGTTCATATAATTCTTTCCAGGCCTTTTTAAAATCAGCTTGTTCATCATTTTTTATAGAACAATAATAATCTATTACCTCACATACCACATTTTATTCAGCCATTCCTCAACTGATGGGCATCTACTCATTTTTCAATTCTGTGTTACCACAAAAAGAGCTGCTACAAACATTCTTGCAAGTATGGATTCTTTTCCCTCCTTTATGAATTCCTTGGGATACAAGCACAGTAATGGCACTCCTGGGTCAAAGGGTATATGCACAGTTTTATAGTCCTTTGGACATGCTTAGAAAATTGCTCGGGGGTTCCCATCTACTGGAGGAACATGTTGAAAGTTTCACAATCAATTCAAATGGAAAAATCCCATGGTCCTTAGGATGTGTGTCAAAGGAGATGAAAATGCAAACTTTTAAAGACCATGTTAGGGATAAAATGATTTGAATTTCTGAGTTATTTGGTACTTTAGTGATAAAATATTTTTGGGTGGTCTTCAATAGATGGGTCTATAGCACCTGGAGGAACAAGTTGCCGAGGGCGCATCCCCATGAGGGCTGCTTCCAAGGATGATGGCCACTGGCTGGAAGCATTGCTATTCCCAAAGTTTTTAGGGTCCTGGGATTTCTCCATCAAGATCTGAGGGAGGATGACTGTCAAGGTAGTAGTAGTGGTGATTTGACAAAGATTTTTCCCCAGTTTTGGACTTCCTTTTTAATCTTGTTTGTGTTGGTTTTGTTTGTGCAATATCTTTTTAATTTAAATGCAATCAAAGTTGTCCATTCTGCATTTCTAATTCTTCTTTGATTATAAATTCCACCCTTCTCCAAAAATCTGGTAATAAATTATCCCTTGCTCTCCTAATTTGTTTATGGGTCCAACCCGAGATCTTAATTCCCAATCCAGCACCTTTCTGCCCATAGCAGACCTCCCCCACCCCAGACCATCTTCCCTGTTTTGATTTCCCTGACCTTTAGTAAGGCTTGATCCCCCATTTAACCAGTTCAATTCTGTTCTCTTTTATCCCCAAATCCCTTGCCCCCCAGGTGTTTATTGCCTCATGTTTCTCCAAACCCCAATCCTGAATGACCTCAATCCTTGAATTTTTCTGTTCCTATACATGTGCCACTATACAATTGTGGAAAAAAAGTCACTCACCATGCAAACTGATTCAACTACAAATTTATTTAATCTTAATGAATCCTTCATTGTTTCATGGCAAACTTTTCATTTTTCCCTGACTGTATTCTCTCTCTAACTCCTTACAAATGGTTATTTAAAACCTTTTCTTTACTCAGGCTTTTTACATCAATTCATTCCCTTCCCTCTGATAAAATTGAGGCCATTAGTCTTGAACTACATCACCCTCCTTGTTCTATCCCTCAAAGACCCTCAATTATCCCTCATTTTATCTTATTTTGTTTCAGTCTCTATTGGAATCTCAATCTGTCTCTGTGAAATTCCTACCCATAGTTCATAATTTTGCTTTCTGGAGCCAAGCAGAACAAATCTAATCCTCTTCCATGTAATAAAGATAGCTATCATGTCCCCCACTCAGTCTTCCAGGCTTAATATATTCAGGTTCCCTCTATATTTATCCTTGATTTCCTCCCATCTTCTTTCTCTCTCTCTCTCTCTTTCTTTGCCTCTGTGTCTCTGTAGCTTTCCTTCTCTCTTCTATTTCTCACTCTCCCACCTTCCCCATCTTCTCTCATTTGTTTCTTTTTCTCTCTCCCCTTATATTCCTGGATTTGATTTCCTTCCCTGTTGCCTACAACCATATCAAGTCTCCCCTACTTTTAATAAAACCCTCACTAGCTCTTACCATTCCTTCTAGCTAACATTTTGTATCTCTCCTCCATTTTTCAGCTAAGTCCCTGAAAAAACCTTTGACCCTTGGATCTTCCCTTCCTCTCCTTTCACACTCATCTAAACTCTCTGTGGTCTGGCTTCTGATCTCAGCATTCAACTGAATCTGCTTTTTCCAAAGTTACCAGCAATATCTTTTTTTTTTAATTAATTTTATAATTATAAAATTTTTGACAGTATATATACATGAGTAATTTTTTATAACATTATCCCTTGTATTCATTTTTCCAAATTTTCCCCTCCCTCCCTCTACTCCCTCCCCTAGATGACAGGCAATCCCATACATTTTACATGTGTTACAGTATGAGCTAGATACAATATATGTGTACCAGCAATATCTTAATTGACATATCTTTTTTCCCTTCCTCATCTCTCTTGGTGTTTTTGTAACATGCTTTCTTTGTTTTCTCCCACTTGTCTGGATGTTCTTTCTCCATCTCCTTTGTCAAATCACCACTACTACAAACTTGACAGTCATCCCCCCTCAGATCTTGATGGAGAAATCCCAGGACCCTAAAATCTTTGGGAATAGTAATTCTTTCAGCCAGTGGCCATCATCCTTGGAAGCAGCCCTCATGGGGATGCACCCTGGCAATTTGTTCCTGCAGGTGCTATAGACACATCTCTTGAAGACCCCCAAAAAGAAGATTTTGTCACTAAAGTCCTTGGTACTATCAAATAACTCAGAAATTCAAATCATTTTATCCCTAACATGGTCTTTAAAAGTTTGCATTTTCATCTCCTTTGCCACACCTCCTAAGGACCATGGGATTTTTCCATTTGAATTGATTATGAAACTTTGAATATGTGTTGCCTCCTCCATTAGACAGGAACCCCTGAGAGTAGGGACTGTTTTTTCTATTTGTAAGCCCAGTACTTAAGACACATAATAAGCTCTTAATAAATGGATTTCCCCTTCATCTTCATTCATTCATTCTTTGGCTGAATCATCATTCATATTTGGCCATTAAATGTGGTTATATCCCCTACCATTCTCTCCTGGACTCTCTTCTCTTTTTTTTCCCCACTCTCTCACATAGCAATCTCATAAACTCCCATGGGTTCAATTATCTCTGTGTAGATCACTCCTGGATCTATATACCCAGGCTGAATCTTTTTTCTAAGCTCCAATCACTCACCACCATTTCTACTGGGCATTTCAAAATGAATGTTCCATAGGTATCCCAAACTCAGGATGTTCAAACAGAATTTATTATCTCTTCACCAAAACCCACTCTCCTTTCAAATTTCTCTGCTATCCAGGGCAGCTTCTGATGTTGAACCATTTAATAGTGATAGGGACTTTAGTGACAAGAAATATCTTTTCTGGGTCTTCAATAGGTGTGTCTAAAACACCTGTAGGAGCAGGGCTGCTTCCAAGGATGATGACTACTGGCAGTGGGCTGGATAATCCTTCCAAAAATAATGTCTACTGATAAAGTGCTGGAAACATTGCTATTCTCAAATCTTTCAGGATCCTGGGATTTCTCCACCAAGGTCTGAGAGGAGATGGCTGTCAAGGTAGTAGTAGTGGTGATTTGACAAAGGAGATTGAGAAAGAACATCCAGACAAGGTGAGAGAAAACAAAGAGAGAGCAGTATTACAAAAACCCAGAGAGGAGAAATCTTCTAATCACCCTTGTTTGCAACCTTGGTATAATCCCCATTTCCTTATTCTTAATTACCTCCACACATCCAATCAGACACCAAATCTTGTCCTTTCTATATCTACAGCATTTCTTTAAAGTGTCCCCTTCTTTCCACTACTACTACGACATTCATCACCTAGACAGTTGAACTAGCCTCCTGATTTCTCTATCTCATCCATCTTCAATCTAATTTTTTTCTTTACATAGCTGTAAAGTACAGATCTGATCATGTAATTCCCCTACTTAATCAAACTCCAGTCTTTCCTTATTATTCCAAATTTGGTTGGTGGTAGTAAAGCTCTCCACAACATACCCCTATCCTATCTTTCCAGGCTTCTTAAATATGACTGTCCTCCCCCATCCTAGAGTCTAGCCATCAGTAGGGTCTTCTTGCTGATATTCCATTTTCCATCCCCATTTTTAGCATTAGCTATCTCCATTCCATCTCTCAGAATTCTTGTTTTTCTTCCAGGTTCAGATCAAATATCACTTTCTGCATGAGATTTTTACTGTTTCTTTCAGCTGCTAGCACCCACTCCTCCAAGATTACTTTTTACCTACTTTGTATGTTTTATATATTCCTATATATTGCCTCCCCTCTAAGATTGTAAGCTTCTTAAAGGTAACTATTGCTTTGCTTTTGCATTTGTATTATCAGTACCTAGGACAGAGCTTGACAGTTAAGTGCTAAATAAAAAAAAAATTAATATAACAATTGCCTCTTGTCCTATTTTGCCATTTTTGATCAATGCTTATTTCAGTCACAACCTCATTGGGCCTCAGTTTCCTAATCTTGTCAAATGAAAGATTTAGATGAGATACCTCTAGCTCTGACAGTATTATATATCTAAAAATTCCTTGTTAAATGTTTGCATTTTTAGTTTGTTCTTTTTTTAGTTTTTTTTTAATTGAAGATCCAATCTGTTAGTTGGCTCTTTCTGCATTTTATTGATGTAAGTATTTAGAGATAGAATTTTTTTTGATCACCATTTTTGCTGAATCTCATGAGTTTTGATTTGTTTTCTCATTATTGTCTTTCTCTTTAATGAAACTGTTGTTGTTTCTATGATTTGTTCTTTACAACTTGTTCTTTAAAATTAGGATGAGGAGAAAAAGGGAAATAAATTTGGACAATAAATATTAACATATATAAAAGGAATAGCAAGTTGTACATAATAGATTTGCAGTTTCATGAGCAATCATCTTTTTTATTATAGTGTGTCATAGAAATGCTTATTTTATTACACAATTTCCTAAAAAAATAATGTTTGAATTGAATTACACATAGTGGGCAGTTAATAAGTGTTTTTTGATTGACTGACTGAATTAATTTTCTGTCTTCTTAGCCTAATAATTATGAGATAAACAGAAGATGCTCCTTAGAAAGATAGAGGAATATAGTCAAGTTTGCTGTAAATGTGGAAGGTCTAATATCTCTCAAAAACATTTGTAAAGCTACTAGAAGCAGCTTTCTTCAAATCTTGTACCCTCCCTCCTCCCATTTCTGCCACAAAGCACTCATTGCAGGGGTATGAAATAATATGGTGTTTGATTGCTTGGAAGGAAGGATTCTTTGAATAGTGAACAATGACCCTGCCTGAAGGGCCAGTTGCTAAATAGGCTTCCTCTCTGACAGGGTGCAAGAACCCCATTAAAAAATATGACAAGCCCCTGCTAATTTGAACATTATTTTATGTGCATTTGCATATGGCATATAAGCGGCTTTTAACTCCATCTATGTAAGAAAAAAAAAAAAACACAAACCTACTAGTACGACCCACTGCAGTGCATTCAAAGCATTCCACGTCAATCCAGTCCTTCTAATAGCATCTTGAAGCAGAGAGAATGGCATGCCAGTGAAAGGAGAGGTGTTCCAACTGAGAGGTGCACACAGTGCTGCCTGTACCCGCTCCTCCCATCTTATTTCTTTCATATTTAAAAAAAATATTGCCTTAATGCCTTTTGTTATCATTCTCCCCCATCCTCCTCTAAGCTGAAACTTCCTTTGTAGTAAAAAGAAATAAAGAAAGGGAGGGAAGAAGGGAAGGGAGAAGGGGAAAAGAAAGAAAAAAGAAAGGAAAGCAAGAAAGAAAGAGAGAGAGAGGGAGGGAGGGAGGAAAGAAGGAAGAAAGGAAGGAAGGAACAAAGGAAGGAAAGAGAAAAAAGAACAAAGAACAAAGAAAGAAAAAGGAAATAATGAAGAAACAATGAGCAAAAACATCTCTTATAGAAACTGGGTCTGATAATGTATATGATATTCTGTCCTATTATTGTTTTATCTTCACAGCTGTACTGGGAAGTATTGTTATTCCCATTTTACAGATTGGGAAACTGAGGCTGGCAGTAGTTAAGTGACTTGTTTAGGGTCACATAGCTAGTAAATATCTGAGGATGGATTTGAATTCAGGTCTATCCTGATTCCAGTTTTCTATCCACTGAGAGCTTTAGATGTCCCTGAAGCAGGGAAATGTCTGTCCAGTTTGGGTGTGGAACTTACACTATTCTTCTATCCTACTCATTGACCTTCAGAAGGACTTAATTGTCTTCTTAGGGCAGTTTCATTATTTCTGTACCAAATAATAGAGTGTTATTATAGTGAGGAGTGTGCTAATTAAGGAGCATCAATGGGTTCCCAGTTATCACTGACTCACTTTCACACACACCATGGTGCTGTAATATTTGATTAAACCTTCAGAGACTACTGGAGATGGATCTCACATCTGACAGGGCTCTATTATCTCTATCCCCAGACCCGCAAGGGCTCTGAGAGGATTTGGTACTGGGACCCAGTGCATATGTGGCCAACTGGACTCAGCCTGGGGGAGGGGTGCCTGCCTCCATTTACCTTCTCCACTCACCTTGTCTTTTTCAAGGTTTATCCTGGGAGACATTGCTAAGAAATCTCTCAAATTCTGGGCATCTGCATCAGAAATACACCTTCCAACTCTCCAGGGATCTTTACTCAAACAATTTTCATGAATGAGTGTACAAACTTCGATCCACTTGGACATGGCTGGATTATTCCCTAATCACTCTCTTCCTGCTCCATTACTCTCATGCAAGCATTTTATTTCAATCTTACTCAATTAGAGCTTTATATTCCATTCTTTACACTCTATATACGATTAGGTGACAGTCTTACAACATTAGACCAGGAGTCAGCAAGAACTGAATTAAAATTGGCCTCAGACACTTATTAGTTTGTGACCCTTCTTTGCAAATCAATCTGTTTGCCTTAATTTCCTCAACTGTTTGCCAAAATTTGTGCCTTATTTTCCTTAACAAAGGAGGATAATGAGAATCAAATGAAATAATATTTGTAAAAAAAAAAATTCAAAAGTACTTACCATGGAGCCTAGCACATAGTAGTTGCTATTTAAGTAATTATTTTCCTTTCCACTTTCCTAAGATCTATTCCACATCAACCAGAGCTGGGTTCTTCACATGCATATCCCTTTTACTGCCCATCACCAGGAGAATGTCCAAATGGCTTACTTAAAGCCAAAGATGGGATTGCAGATGCAAGAACTAATTCCAGTGAATTAGTTGACAAAGTGCTCTTGTATCCATTCTTTCTCAACTCACACCTTCACTTATTGAAGCCATTATTGCCTCTTTCATGAAGGATTCTTTCTTCTAGTCTCTACTCTTTCCAATTCATCTTCCATCCAAATACTAAAATTTCCTAAGGAACAAATGTGACCTTCTTAAAAAATTTCAAAACCCCTTCTTTCATCTGTGCTAAAATGCAAATACCTCAACCTAATATTTTTGTTGTACAATAATTTCAGTTGTGTCCAAATCCCCATTGACCTGATTTTAGGATTTTCTTGGCAAAGATACTGAAGTGATAAATCATTTCCTTCTCTAGTTCACTTTACAACTCAGGAAACTGAGAGTTAAGTTACTTGCCCAGATTACACAGCTAGTAAAAGTGTCTGAGACTAGATTTAAACTTGTAAAGATGTGTCTTTTTATTTTTAAAATACATACAAAGATAGTTTTCAACATTCATCCTTGCAGAACCGTGTGTTCCACATTTTTCTCCCTCCCATCCTCCCAGCCCCACCCCCAGACAGCAAGTAATCCAATATAGGTTAAAACATGTGCAATTCTTCTAAACATTTCCACATTTATCATGCTATACAAGAAAAATAAAGATCAAAAAAGGAAAAAAACGAGAAAGGAAAAAAAACCAAGCAAACAACAACAAACAAGGTGAAAATTCAATGTTGCGATCCATATTCAGTCCCCCATGCTCCCTTTCTCTGGATGCAGATGACTCTTTCCATCACAAGTCTATTAAAATTGGCCCCTCAAATTATTTTAAAATTTACTTGAGTTTGACATTGTATCCAAGGCTTTGGATTTCTAATGGCCAGCACATTGCCACACATAAAGCAAGCTTAAAAAGCATTTTTTGAATGGAATGAAGCAGAAACTCTGGTCTAAAGTACAGAAGTAAAAGTGAAATTAATTATGTAATATAATTTTAATGGTTCTCTGTTTTCATCAGGGTCTATTACTTTTACTGGTATAGCTCACAGCCTTCTTAGGGTATATGGTCACTGTCCATGTTCTTAGAGTGCTGAAAGACACCTCTAGTTCTTTTAATATTTCATCCTTCTCTTTGCAGCACTTGCTATTTCTTACTGTTGCTAGGAAAACCACCCACAGCCTTATCTTGGGCATACATGTTCCTAATTAGTTCCATGTAAGAAGTTCCATAAAAAGTAATAGAAAAAGTAGGGGATAGGGACCAGACTCATGATTTCACTGATATAGCAAACACAAAGATGAAGAAAATTTCTCTAGTAAATAGTCAGCATCTTCTCTGTAATTTGAATTAGAGCGCTGTGAAATTCATTAATTTGCCTAGGGTCTCCAAACCATTATATGTCAGAAATGGGCCCTGGTTTATAACCTGGCACAATGCTCACCCTAAAAGACACCATTGGTAATATGTTGCACCCCACTTAGACTCACCTCATCTGTAAAATGAGTGACTTAGACTTCATAGACTCTGGCTCTAATGATCCTATGATAATTGGGATAATTTACTTGAAAAGCTTTATTTTTACCCTGGATTACCTAAATATTTTAGATCAGCAAAATTCTGATTATGGGTTACTCAGATTGCCGATTCAAAAGAGGGCTATTGGTCTTTCTTATCCAGACCATTTTGTCATTTTTCCACCTCCCTTTTGGCAGTTAACACTTGCCCAATGGTGTGTTAGAAAAAGATGTATTTCCTAAGAAGGCTTTTAGTGTGTCCCTTAGGATGAATTCATAAGACAAGGTTTATTTTGGTTTGGAGCATTATTTTGTAGAAAATTTGGCAAGAACTAGGTTTGTTTATTCTAGCTATTAATTTCTTGTTCTCCTTCATTTAAAAGTAAACATACTTCCACTGAATTAATAAGATAATTAAATTGGCTTGTTTTCCTATTCACTCTGCAGGGGTCTATGAGAAAGAGGAAAAATGGAATTTTAAGCCCTTCTCAGGGACTGAATTTGACTCATCCAAGGGACATATGACTATTACTAAAACAAGTATAATTCAGTGGTCATCAAGGCTGTCTAATGCCAGGCAAGCCATGCATAAGGGGTATGAATCACTGACACCAAGAACTGTTTTCTGCCTAAAAGATACCTACACTTTTTAGCTGATTACTGGGATTTCTTATTCCTGGAGTAAAAACAAACAAACAAAAAAAAAACCAGATAAATGTGTATCATCAGTTTAAGCATGGGGGGGGGGGCAATATGTTTTACATATTACTGGGGAAGATAAAACTATTAAAACATTTTTTAAAATTTCAACATTGAAGGAACCCCAATGGCCATCTAGGCCAACCTGGATCCCCACAAAAATCCTCCCAGTAACATCACCAAGTGATTGTTCAATTTCTAATTTATTTATTTGTTTTTTTTTTTAATTTAGGTCTCCCAATTTCACCCAGGCTGGAAATAAGCAGCTACTCTCTGACTCGATCTTACCACTGATCAACTTAGAAGCTTTAATTTACTGTTTCCAACTCCACCTTCTCCCTTCACCATCTTGGTACTGGATTTAGTTTGGACATCCCTCCTTTTCAGTTCAGAACTGCTAAGCCCAAACAATCCAGCGGCTTCACCCTTTTCACAGTAGGGACTGCAGACATAGTCCACCATGGCACATGATTACATTCTGTTAGGGAATAACACCCTACCTCCTGAGCAGTCTAACCACTTTTGGAAAACTCTAATTCAGGGTTTCTTAACCTGAGAGTCCATGAAAAGATTTGGGGGAAGTGGAAGAGAGAAGGGGGAATGTGTGAACTTGATTGGAAAAAATTACATTTTTAATCTCACTGAAATTTAGCATTTCCTTCAATCTTAGAATAGGCAAACAACCTATTCTGAGATAGGGTCCATAGGCTTTACCAGACCACCAAGAACTTCTGTCTTTCTCAGTGTATTTCCTACTCTCTCTCTCTCTCTCTCTCTCTCTCTCTCTCTCTCTCTCTCTCTCTCTCTCTCTCTCTCTCTCTCTATTTCTCTCTCTGTCTCTCTCTCTGTCTCTCTCTCTCTCTCTCTGTCTCCTCTCTCTCTCTCTCTCTCTCTCTCTCTCTCTCTATTTCTCTCTCTGTCTCTCTCTCTCTCTCTCTCTCTCTCTCTCTCTCTCTCTCTCTCTATTTCTCTCTCTGTCTCTCTCTCTGTCTCTCTCTCTCTCTCTCTGTCTCTCTCTCTCTCTCTCTCTCTCTCTCTCTCTCTCTCTGTCTCTCTATGTCTCTCTCTCTGCTCTCTCTGTTCTCTCTCTCTCTCTCTCTCTCTGTCTCTGTCTCTCTCTCTCTCTCTCTCTCTCTCTCTCTCTCTCTCTCTCTCTCTGTCTCTCTCTGTCTCTCTGTCTCTGTCTCTCTCTCTCTCTCTCTCTCTCTCTCTCTCTCTCTCTCTCTCTCTCTCTCTCTCTGTCTCTGTGTGTGTGTGTGTGTGTGTGTCTCTCTCTGTCTGTCTCTGTCTCTCTCTTTCTCCCTGTCTCTCTCTTACATACACACAGACACACACAGAGACACACATATTAGAGCACCTGCTTTAGTTGCAAGGACATTTTTTCATTATCTCAGCTGAAACCTGCCCTTCTTTAACCTACCCATCACTCCTTCTTCTGCCCTTTGGGGCAGAACTAATCCCTCTTCCACATGACAGACTTCAACAACTTGAACATAATTATATATTCTGCCCCTGCCCCCACAGACTTCTCTGTCTAAACATCTCCGGTTTCTTCAATGGACCCTTGTGTAGCAGGTCCCCAATCTCCTCACTGTCCCGAGGGAACCCTTCTCTGGGAGCTTTCCAGCTTGTCAACATCCTCCCCAAAATGTGCTGCCCCGAATGGAGCCTGGTACTCCAGCGGTAATCTCACCGGGGAAGAGAACCAAAAGACCCATCTCTCTTATGCCGGAGACAATGGCTCTATTAATATAGACTAAGAATGCAATCACTTTTTTCCCCTCTTATTGCTAAACTGTGTCCCCTGAGTCTCATTGAACTTGCCATCCACTAAAACCACCAGATCTTTATCACACAAACTATTATTTATCTGTGCCTTCCTGAGCTGTGTGGCGCAGCTGATTTCTTGAACCCTATGGCATTGTTGGGTACAGTGGATGACGAATGATTAGCCTTGCTTAGAGTCCTGGGGACCGTTGGCTCCCCGATGTAATGGCAGAACAGAAGGGCTAAGTGTCATCCCCGATAAGGAGCTTGTTGTGCTTTTTCATTGGATTCTTACAAATGATAGATTTTTACTTGGAAGATTCATCCTTTTAATTTCACTCAAGACTATGGTATTTGTAGGGGAGTGGATCAGAGAGGAGGTCCAGGGGAACCATTCATACTTCTAGGAAAGTATCCAAAGCAATAGAGTCATTCGAGATTCCTCGCTACAGTTTCAGAAAAAAGAATAGACTGATGGACAGATTGGGGTGTTTCCTTAAGAGAATAGGATTTTTATCAGTGGGACCCCCCCAGGTAGATCATGTTTCCTTGATTATTTTTTTTGCCCTTCTTCTGTATCCTTGGTGCCTTAGCCTGCTACCTGGACAAAATAAGTTCTGAAAATAAAGTCTACTAATCACTGGGAGATTAACTGATTATCTCTGTCAGGAAGCTAGTTGAGGAGCACTTATGAAGCCCACAGTACAGAGGAAAACTTAGTGTAGTGTTGGGCCCCTCATTGGAATCAATCACAAATGGGTCCCCTAGCATAGACTCTGGGGTCTAGGGTAACTCAGCTAGCTGGGGGGAAGCACTAGTTTAGGGTTATCTCACTGTGAATATGGGGCAAATGAGCACTGACAAACATGAGCTAACAGGTCCCAGGCTGCATCAGCCAGCCCTTTCTGGAAATAATCCTGGAAGGCTGGTTTCAACCCCAAAACCCCTGGACAAAGCCTCAAAGTGCCGGCCCGTTGGATTACTGATCCTCCCTGGATCTGGCTGTCTATGTCTTCTGCTTGCACTGGGTCATCGAGAGTCTACAGGGAATCTGATCAGAATCCTCCCCCAGTAACCAAGCAAGGGTTTTTGCTGGGGTTGTGGTCATCAGCAGGTGGACCTTTAGCTGGGAAACCACAAAAGCCATCTTGGCTAAGTCTGCCCAGGTCTTAGAGTACTGACCTTTGGGGCTAGAGAGATCTCTCGATTTGTCCATCTCCTGTTTGGGGCTAGAGAAATCTCTCTGATTTGTCCACTCCTACTTGGGGCTAGAGGGGTCTATCTGATTTGTCCATCTCCTGTTTGGGCTAGAGGGGTCTCTCTGATTTGTCCATCTCCTATTTGGGGCTAGAGGGGTCTATCTGATTTGTCCATCTCCTGTTTGGGGCTAGAGGGGTCTCTCTGATTTGTCCATCTCCTATTGGGGCTAGAGGATCTATCTGATTTGTCCATCTCCTGTTTGGGCTAGAGGGGTCTATCTGATTTGTCCATCTCCTGTTTGGGGCTAGAGAAATCTCTCTGATTTGTCCATCTCCTACTTGGGGCTAGAGGGGTCTATCTGATTTGTCCATCTCCTGTTTGGGGCTAGAGAAATCTCTCTGATTTGTCCATCTCCTGTTTGGGGCTAGAGGGGTCTATCTGATTTGCCCATCTCCTGTTTGGGGTTAGAGAGGTCTATCTGATTTGTCCATCTCCTGTTTGGGTGTCCATCTCCTGTTTGGGGCTAGAGAAATCTCTCTGATTTGTCCATCTCCTGTTTGTGGGCTAGAGGGGTCTATCTGATTTGTCCATCTCCTGTTTGGGGCTAGAGGGGTCTATCTGATTTGTCCATCTCCTGTTTGGGCTAGAGGGGTCTATCTGATTTGTCCATCTCCTGTTTGGGTTTAGAGGGGTCTATCTGATTTGTCCATCTCCTGTTTGGGATTAGAGGGTCTATCTGATTTGTCCATCTCCTGTTTGGGGTTAGAGAGGTCTATCTGATTTGTCCATCTCCTGTTTGGGGCTAGAGGGGTCTATCTGATTTGTCCATCTCCTGTTTGGGGCTAGAGGGGTCTATCTGATTTGTCCATCTCCTGTTTGGGGCTAGAGAATCTCTCTGATTTGTCCATCTCCTGTTGGGGCTAGAGGGGTCTATCTGATTTGTCCATCTCCTGTTTGGGGCTAGAGGGGTCTATCTGATTTGTCCATCTCCTGTTTGGGGTTAGAGGGGTCTATCTGATTTGTCCATCTCCTGTTTGGGATTAGAGGGGTCTATCTGATTTGTCCATCTCCTGTTTGGATTAGGGGGTCTATCTGATTTGTCCATCTCCTGTTTGGGTTAGAGATCGGTCTATCTGATTTGTCCATCTCCTGTTTGGGGCTAGAGGGGTCTATCTGATTTGTCCATCCCTGTTTGGGCTAGAGGGGTCTCTCTGATTTGTCCATCTCCTGTTTGGGTTAGAGGGGTCTATCTGATTTGTCCATCTCCTGTTTGGGATTAGGGGGATCTATCCTGATTTGTCCATCTCCTGTTTGGGATTAGAGGGGATCTATCCTGATTTGTCCATCTCCTGTTTGGGATTAGGGGATCTATCTGATTTGTCCATCTCCTGTTTGGGCTAGAGGGGTCTATCTGATTTGTCCATCTCCTGTTTGGGATTAGGGGATCTATCCTGATTTGTCCATCTCCTGTTTGGGGTTAGAGGGGTCTATCTGATTTGTCCATCTCCTGTTTGGGGCTAGAGGGATCTATCCTGATTTGTCCATCTCCTGTTTGGGATTAGAGGGATCTATCCTGATTTGTCCATCTCCTGTTTGGGGTTAGAGAGGTCTATCTGATTTGTCCATCTCTGTTTGGGGTTAGAGAGGTCTATCTGATTTGTCCATCTCCTGTTTGGGGCTAGAGGGGTCTATCTGATTTGCCCATCTCCTGTTTGGGGCTAGAGGGGTCTATCTGATTTGCCCATCTCCTGTTTGGGGCTAGAGGGGTCTATCTGATTTGCCCATCTCCTGTTTGGGGTTAGAGAGGTCTATCTGATTTGTCCATCTCCTGTTTGGGGCTAGAGGGGTCTATCTGATTTGTCCATCTCCTGTTTGGGGTTAGAGAGGTCTATCTGATTTGTCCATCTCCTGTTTGGGATTAGAAGGATCTATCTGATTTGTCCATCTCCTATTTGGGGCTAGAGGGGTCTATCTGATTTGTCCATCCCCTGTTTGGGGATAGAGAGGTCTATCTGATTTGTCCATCTCCTGTTTGGGGCTAGAGGGGTCTATCTGATTTGTCCATCTCCTATTTGGGGATAGAGAAGTCTATCTGATTTGTCCATCTCCTGTTTGGGGTTAGAGGGATCTATCCTGATTTGTCCATCTCCTGTTTGGGATTAGAGGGATCTATCCTGATTTGTCCATCTCCTGTTTGGGGTTAGAGAGGTCTATCTGATTTGTCGTCTATCTGATTTGCCCATCTCCTGTTTGGGCTAGAGGGGTCTATCTGATTTGTCCATCTCCTGTTTGGGCTAGAGGGGTCTATCTGATTTGTCCATCTCCTGTTTGGGGCTAGAGGGGTCTCTCTGATTTGTCCATCTCCTGTTTGGGGCTAGAGGGGTCTATCTGATTTGCCCATCTCCTGATTAGGCTGATTGGCCAGATCATTGGAGGACTCGTTACTTTGAGTGGGGGTAACTCACTAGGTCTCCTCTTATAGTTACCTAGATTTTTGCTCATAGAGAAGCAAACATATCCTGGACTCACCTCACTGTTAAACCATATTTTGAACTACGAGGGTTAGGGGTGGAGGGGTGCAAGAAGGCAGCTAAACGCATGTTCCAGATCCTGTGAAAGGACCCCAATGCCCTCAGTTCTGCAGGAAGGGTCGGATATACATTCAGGGATGATGTCAATTAATAGGCATTTATTAAGCACCTCCTGTCACTGTGCCATGGCACAGTGGTAAGAACTGGAGATACAAAAGGGGGCAAAGAGTTTATAGTCTAATAATGTTGGTGAGATGAGAAGGGGCCAATCAGTGAGTAGGACTCAAGGAAGCAAGGGAATATGATGAGAGGGAGCACATTGGGGATCCATATTGGAATGGGAGACAAAAGGGTGACCCTGGGATGGATTGGGAGACTGGTTTAGTGGGAGGGTGGTTCTAGTGGCAGGATGGATGGACAAATATGGAACCTGGAATTCTCATGTAAGAAATCTCCAGGGAGCACCTGTGGAATAATAGTATAGGGATGAAAAGTTTTAAGAGTGGATTGGCTCCTACTGGGGGCAGCCAGGGGCTACGGTGGGTAGAGCTCTAGAGCTGGAGTCAGTTCAAGTTCAACCTAAGAAATGTCACTAGCGGTGTGAGCCTGCCTCAGTTTCCTCATCTGTAAAGTGGGATAATAATAACATCTACTCCCAGGTTGTTTCGAGGATCAGATAACTTAATAATTAGAAAGCACTCCGCATAATCCCTGGCACATAGTAACTGCTTTATAAATATCAGCTATTATAATTATATTGTTATTGATGGATCTGGGTCACAGGATTCTGAACTCTTCCTACTTTCTATTTTATTGATTGTTTAATAGATTGGTGGGGGGGCAGGGATGGAAGATGGAGGATAATTCATGTTTAACATTAGTTTTAGCAATAAAGCATGGAAATAAAATATAAATAAAATATTATTATAAAAATATAAATAAATAAAAATAAAGCATAGGAGGAAAGCATGGAAAATGACTGGGAAGGCAAAACCAGTGAATCCTCATTTTTCCTGCATCTGTGTTGGACCTCATCCATGGAGGGTGTGCCCACCAGTTGGGTCTTACAACAAGCCATATTCTAGTTCAATGGTTTTCAAGATGACAACTGTCCAGGGTCAGATCTCAGTGCATCTGGCATCTTTCCCCATGGAAGATAAAAAATGGAAACATATCTCTGTCCTTTCAAAGGAAGTCTGGCTTAATAAACAGGCATATTTGCCTTGAGTAAGAATCAAGGAGACCGCAATCCAAATTTCACCACAAATTACTTTACTTCTTTGAGCCTCAGTTTCTCCATCTATGAAATATGCCTGTCAGACTCAGTGACCTCTCAGGTCACTTCCAGCTCTGAATCTGTAATCCTTGAATTGTGAAATGGGACCACAGTCCAAGGCCTTGGTATTTGTGCTGAGTAACACAATTAGGTTCTGAAAGCACATTTTTGACCTTTACCTTTCTGGGAATAGTTTGTGCTGAAAACAATGCAGATTCCTTGGAGCCACTGAGTCGCTCAGTTTTTAAAAGAGCAGTCTGTCCCAGTTACTCTCCCAAATTCTGTTCAAGATCCTATATTGTTCCCCCACACACACTTCCCATGCAACAAAGAAGGAAATGGGGGAGTATAAGGGACCAAATTCTTAGTAAATAAGAGCTCTCTGTCTTTCTTGCTGTCTCTCTTTTTCTTTCTCTCTCACTTCCCCCTCTCTCTCTCTATCTCTTTTTTTTTCTCTCTCTCATTCCCCCCATCTTTCTCTTTCCCTCTTTCTCTCTCTCTCTCTCTCTCTCTCTCTCTCTCTCTCTCTCTCTCTCTCTCTCTCTCTCTCTCCTCTCTCTCTCTCTCTCTCTCTCTCTCTCTCTCTCTCTCTCTCTCTCTCTCTCTCTCCTCTGTCTCTCTCTCTCTCTCTCTCTCTCTCTCTCTCTCTCTCTCTCTCTCTCTCTCTCTCCTCTGTCTCTGTCTCTCTCTCTATCTCTGTCTCTCTCTCTGTCTCTGTCTCTTTGTCTCTGTCTCTCTCTCTCCTCTGTCTCTCTCTCTCTCTCTCTCGCTCTCTCTCTCTCCTCTGTCTCTCTCTCTGTCTCTGTCTCTCTGTCTCTCTCTGTCTCTCTCTCTCTCTGTCTCTGTCTCTGTCTCTCTTTCTCTCTCTCTCTCTGTCTCTCTGTCTCTCTGTCTCTCTCTGTCTCTCTATCTCTCTGTCTCTGTCTCTGTCTCTCTCTCTTTCTCTCTCTCTCTGTCTCTCTCTTTGTCTCTCTCTCTTTCTCTCTTTCTTTCTCTGTCTCTGTCTCTGTCTCTGTCTCTGTCTCTCTCTCTCTCTCTCTCTCTCTCTCTCTCTCTCTCTCTCTCTCTCTCTCTCCTCTCTCTCTCTCTCTCTGTCTCTCTGTCTCTCTGTCTCTCTGTATCTCTCTCTCTCTGTCTCTCTCTCTCTCCTCTGTCTCTCTCTGTCTTTCTCACACATACACACATATATATTACTTTAAGGCTTACAAAACACTTTATATTCAGAATCCCATATAATTCTCCCTGAAGCCTTTTTTTTTCATAGATGAAGAAATTAGGGATCAGAGATTTAAGCCCATTGTCATATAACAGGAAATATCAGTGTGGGATTCAAATCCAGGTCTTTTGCTATTTGTCGACCACCTCCAATTTATCCCATTTCTTGTTCATCCATAGTGGTCTCCCCCATTAGACTTTTCCTCTGGGTATATTCCAGCTCAGTCTCTGTGGATTCTATCACCCCCCTAACCAGCTGCCCCTGCCAAGGCAAGGAGAGAGTTGGGTATAGTATAGTATACTAAGAGGAGTATGATGGGACAGCAAAATAGAAGGAGATAATCCCTGGGGGACGTGTTGGGAGGAGCAAAGGGAGCCATTTAATATGATCAACTAGTGTGACTGATGGGTTCAGGGTTCTTAAAGTGGAAATGGAGCACGGTACCCTTCTCCTGGAATGGGTATCCACCTGGAGATGCTCCGCCCTCAGTGAGGTAAAGGCATTATAATCCAAAGGGAAGGAGCTGGAAAGACAGAGGAATTCTTGTAACTGGAGCCAAGGAAATGGGTTAAAATAATGGAAAAAAAGACTGAATTCCATTTTTTTTTTCCAGGATAAATGTGAAGAAAATAAATACAAAGGTGCTCTAGGGAGTAAGGCCACTAGGAGGTGGGGGAAGGGTCGAACTAGGAAAGACTTCTCTTGGAAACTGGTCCTTGAGTCACGTCTGGAAGGAAAAGAGGAATTCTCTGGGGGAGGAAGTGGATTATGGGTCAGTGGGGAAAGGTGAAATGTAGGCTCTGACCTCTGCTCTGTGTGGCCAAGCTGGGGTAGGGCATGGGATTGAGGAGAATGATGATGGAAGAGGGCGCATCCGGGGTGTAGCGCTGAGGTTTCTGAGACGAATCAGTAGGGGCTGATACAAAACAGTCACCGTGATTTAATTAGGATAGATATTGTTAATCTAGTAAACTTCAGGAAATGGAGTTAAAGGGAGAGTCTAGAAATGATATTGAGGCGTGAGGAGGATTCAGATTACCACTGCAGGGCTGGACTGGGGGTGGGGAAGGGGAAAGGGAGAGTTGGATGGAGGGAAGGCCGGCTAATAAGGGGGAGGCTGGATAGAGGGGATCATGGGTGGGAAGGAGCCGGGTCTCAGTGAGGGTAGGAAAGCAACAGAAAGAAGTCCAGGGGGAAAAAAGGAAATTTTATCTCTGGGGTACACGCATTCTAGAAGCTGGAGCGGAAAGGTTGGGAGAGACTGGAGTGGGTAGGGTAGGTTTAAAGAGGCTGTTAGAAGCAGTTCATCCTGGAAATATGAAGTAAAAACAAAAAGCACCAATAAAATTTAAAAAAAATAAAAAGAAAACTCTTAATGCAAGTCGAAGTTATCGAGGGAAACAAATTCCTCTTCTGGCTAGCTCTAGGTACAATTCTCTAAATTCAGGTCAAGAGTCCTCTATATAGTCCCTTGATTTAAAAAACAAAACAAAACAACCTGTTGGATTTATTCTGATTGCCACACCTCTAATCTCTTGAACTAGGTCTGCTGGCCTTGGTCTAGCTCCTTTATGCTATGAGTCACAGTTCTTATTCCCTTACTTCACTTCTCTGTGACTCAGTTTCCCTATCTGTAAAACAAGGGTATTGGACCAAATGATCTCTCAAGGACTCCTCAGCTCTATAAAACTCTGTGAGTCAGTAAAAAAAACAATTTCATTTTGACTTTTTTTTGGTATAGTGGGGGAAGGAAGCAGGCAGGAACCATTCTATCCATATAGAGGTGGAGGCAGGGGAAGGGGCTAAGTGGGGCATAGTGTAATTAAGAGGTTAAGTAATTTGCCAGTCGCACTGCTAGTGTTTGACAGGACTGGAATCCAAGTCTTCCAGGCCAGCTCTTTTATGTCCCTGCCTCTCATTCCAGACACTACCTAATTCCCATTTCTATACAGCTTTATTCTTATTGAAGGTTTCCCCACAGGCCTCTGAAGTAAGTTAGTACAAATGCAGATGAGGAAACTGAGACTTAATTTCAGCTACTTGTCCAGGGTTACCTAGAAAGAGAGTTTTCAGTCTTTGAGACCAGTGGCCAGTGGAACTCTTACATAACAGGGGATGGACAACTACTTGGAGAGATCAATTGAACTGAATTGTTCTTAAACTTCCAAGCAATTGTACACTGATAAGTGAAGGGTTCTGCTATCTTTTTTTGGGTCTGCATTATCTGCCAGGTCACTGATCCAGGAAGGGATTAGGAGGTGCAACTGACCCCCTACTTCCCATGCAGTTAATTCTTAAAATCTTTAATAAGAGGGCAGTGGGATTCTTGTGTTCGGACATTCATGTGTGTTCAATTCTTCATGGATTGTCCATGAAGTTTTCTTGGCAAAAATACTGGAATGGTTAACTATTTCCTTCTCTTGGGGATTAAGGCAAACTAAATTTAAATGACCAGCTAGTAAAGGTCTGAGGCTGGATTTTTAACTCAGTTCTTTCTGATTCCGGGCCCAGCCAGCTCTAGGCTAGCCAAATGTGACCCCCTTTGTCTCCTACCACCCTCCAAACAGATAATTTACTTAAAAGAGGTAAAAAGATTTAATAAAGGTGAATTGCTGAGGTCATATAACCTTTTAGGGGACATTCTAACCCAGTGAAAACATACTACTCTATCAGAGCCAAATTCTATAAATTAAGGTTATGATTCTGTTCTTTTTAAAATATTATATTTCCCTCCAATTATAAGTTAGAGCAATTTTTAACCAATTTGTTTTGTTTTTAAGTTTTGAGTTCCAAATTCAATCCTTCCTTCGCCTCCCCTTCTTACCTGAGGAGACTTACCTCTGCTCAATTATTAAAAAGGGGCTTTGTGACAGGCTCAGGATCTTTGCCCTTTCCTTGACTTCTATCTCATTTCTTGGTCATTATGTGGTCTGATGAGATTTGTGAATTTTTGCTGGAGGACAGATGCGGGAGCCCCGACTTCCTCCTTTTGTTCCAGCAGCCACCTTGTTCAGAATTCTTCCTGCATACATAGCTACAGATATTCCTGAAAATAGGATGAAATTAGATTATTTTCCCCTAGTATTTGCAGAGTCTACTGGCTTTCCTAGCTCCAGACCAGGCCCAGAGACCCAGTCCTGCCAGATTGAGCCTTTACCTGCCAGGAAGAAAGGAGGAGTCACTCTTGCTTTGGGTGCCTGGAAGAGAGAAGGGAAATGAGAGTCGGAGCAGACTTTGGTTTGAGTCAGATTATATCTTCCTTCTTGGAGTCTACCTTAGTCTGCTCCTCCTCACACAGCTCAAGCACTGAAAGAGAATGGCAACCTTTTTATATTCCATGCCCTTTGCCAGATGTGTAGATCACTGAGGATGCTGGAGGCTTTAAAAATTCCCAATCAAGGATGCTCAAGCCTATTAACAACTGAAAACCACCTCCCCCTTCTCATCCCATGTCTTCTTACTGACCTCCTTTCCAAGATTTATTTTTCTGGTTAGCAGTGAGTTGGGGGAAGGGTGCTACTTATTCTCCAATCCCCCTCCCCATTCCAAAATAGCTAGAAGCAAATGAAGTGTCAATAAAAAAAATTACAATATTGCCAAGGACCACTCAGCAGCCAGGCTCCTGAATAAATTCAACATTATTTTTTATTGATACCAAGGGATTTGTTTATTCTCCTGCCTGTGTATGCAAATAATTTCCCTATTAGAACAGATATGCTTTGGCTCCTGTCTAAGAGCCCCCAGGAACAGCAGTTGTTATTGGTGAGATGCTATGCTAATGATGGCACAGGGGGAGAGCTCTCTGGGACTGCCCGGCTGCACTGTGGATGGAGCCCGTTTCTGGAAGGGAAGGACGGCGTTAGCTGAGAAAGTCACCTAGTTGGAGCCTCGGGAAGGGCCAGAATAATGTGCTTAATGGGCAAGGGCCCATCAGAGTAAT